>NW_014569892.1:61592-63668 GCF_001313835.1 Polistes canadensis
CCAACCCCCTCACCCCCCCTTACCCGTTCTATTCTTTTATCTTCCTTTCTAACCTATATCCTCATCACTTCTTCCTCACCCTACCCCCCACCCCAAACCTCCTTTATTACCAATTCTAAAACTGATCGAAGAATAAGAACGAAGGAACAAAATGGTCCTTCCGAACTTTCTTCTTTTTTTTCATTTTTTTATTATTATTATTCTTCCCGGAAATCGCGTGGATATCCCCTCTCTCTTTGTGGGGTTTCTTTTTGTTTTTTTTTTTAGTTTTTCGTTTAGATAGACATATGCATAACGTGTCGTTTCTCTTTTGTTTCTTTATTTTTGGCTTGAATTTTTGTTGCAACGTTGGATAATGGTACGAAATGAATTTTTGAAATTTCTTATTATATTATCTTCCTTTTTTTTTTTTTTTCAGGAACTTTTCGATGATAATAATAACAGCTTTTATATATATATAGTATAGAAATAATAATTTTATATAAAAAGTTAGATAAGATAAAAACACCTAACACTCTCTCTCTCTCTTTTTTTTTTTGCTTTTTTGTTTTAATCTATACTCGTCACGCTCGTCATATTTTCTTATCGATGATTCGCGCTTAGTATCGCGTTTCTTTGATAACGTTCTGCGTATTTCCTGATTCTGAATTTGGTTGCATCACCAAGGTTGAGGTTGGGGAGGGGTGTTTTACCACACTACGTTACTTTTAAATAAAATTTAATGAAAATTCATAACCGACAATTAGTTAGAACGTCATTTAAATATTATTTAAATACGTTTGACTTTTTCAATAACCGTATACAATAATTATTACTATTTTCCCCTAGAAAGAGACCAGGAATAATTTATATCCCGTTTACGTAATTACGATCAAAACCCAGTCATTATTACCGGTCTTTAAATATATTAATATTAATCAAGTGCATATAGAGAACAAAAAAAAAAATCTAAAATTTATTACAATTTTTATATAATTAAAATTTATATATATATATAAATTACTAACGTAATATACAGTAACAGTAAAAAACAACAGTAATAAGAAAAGCAACAGTTTAAGCAACAACAGCAGTAACAGCAGCAGCAGCACACGTAACCAGTTTTGGTTAAAATAAATGGTCGAACAATTTCGTCGAGACTTGCAACATAGTAACAGTAATTATAGTCACTTTTGCTCCGTCTCATTTGCGATTGTAATTAAGATCGGGCCGGCTCGTGAACGCGAATGCAATCGAGCGTGCACCGATTGTAAACGATTGCACCAGGTCTCTCGTTCGGTTCGGGTGCGAGATACGCTTTCATTGCGGTGTTAATGCGACTAACTATTTCGCACGACCTAACACCGAAACTATAGTAAAGTTCGAAAGATCCTTTCTCCGATCGGTTATTCGGTTAATCATCTCTCAACGAAAATTTATTCGATTTTTCTTTACCCTCTTCCATTTGATCTTTCACAAAAACTTTTTACGATTTATTACAAGACGGTCAGTAAGTTAAACCTCTTTAGATTTTGTTTCAAATTATTCATACTTCTAGAAAATTCATTTTACTGAAAAACTAGCAGCAGATTAGACACCCGTTTGCGAAAAAACATCGATTGAAATTTTTAATAGATACGTATGTTTTTGGATGTAGTAGTGTAGTAGTTATAATGGAGGAGCTGTGTGTGAATTTTGACATTGTCGATATACCTATATCTTATCTTGACAGCGCCAACAAGTATGTTTAACTTTCTTTCGTTCTTTTTCTTTTCTTTCTTTTTCTTTGCTTTCTTATTTCTTTTTTTTTTCGTTATGGTGAAGTAAGCTTCAATCAATTTTTTGTTTAGCTTTTCAAGAATATTTTATAATAATTTTATAGGAAATATTGTATAACCTGAACTTTTGCAAATCGATATATAACTCGATAAGGTATTTTACACATAGGTAAAAGAGTGTACTTTAATTTAATATGAGGGTCATTAAAATCTATTCACTTTTAGTATACTAAATATTTACCGAAACTTTTCAAAGAAATTGCAAAGATGCACAATTTACAGTATTGCATTCTCCGACATTTTATGAACCTTTGCAGAT
>NW_014569892.1:64264-67430 GCF_001313835.1 Polistes canadensis
AACACATAGGAAAAAGAGTGTACTTTAATTTAATATAAAAATCATTAAAATTTGTTTGCTGTATGCATAAAAAATATTTATCGAAACAACGAAGAAAATCTATTGTTATCCCTCGATTATAGGTTAGGATTTTTAAAAAAATTATATTAATATAATAAAATCCATGATTAATATCTGTTAAACAAAAAAAGATAAATCCTGAATAATTTGAAATCCGTCGCGGTTGTAAATAATCGATTTTTGTGTGTAACCTCGTGACACGTGTAACAAAAAAAACAAAAAAGATGAAAAAGTTTCAGTAATAATAATAAATCTACGTGCCCTTTCCCAAATATTTCCTTTAAGTTAAGGTTGGTTTTGGCTCGTATGGAAAATAAGGAGAGAAGGAAGTTTCCTTAGACATCTTTTGCGATAATCTACCAACAGGGGTGGCACGTCACGTAGAGAGGTTAGGTGTACATCGGATAGCAAACTCGTTGCGTGACTACTACTCTCTTCTCGCGGGTTCTTTCCTCCCTTTCACCCTCCCCCCCTCCACCCTCTCCCCCCTATTTCACCCTTCTCCCTTTCCCTTATTCTTCCCTTTGCGATACTCCTGAATATATATATGTATATATGTATATATTTCTTTCTCAAGTAAAACGATCGCACGTGGATGCAGTCGCAAAATGAACCCCGCCCCTGATACGATCTATCTCACATTTTCTTTTCAATATTTACGAAGATTCATTCGTTCGTTCGTTTATTCGTTCTTTCGAAAAGAATAAGAATAAGCAGAAAAGAAAATAAAAAGAGAGAGAAAACCAAATATTCCACGAGATTGAATACAAATTTTGGTTTTCTTAGGTTCGTAAATTTCGATCATTTTCAGGCTCGTAAAAATAAAATGTGCATAACGCAACGATGATATTTCTTTCTTTTTTTTTTTTTGATTTATTTTGTTGCAACTATCGAGCATATTATATTTTTGTTTCGTTGGGTTCGTTCTCGCGAAATTTTGGCGCTGATTTTTGTTTTCTTTTTTTTGGGGGAGGAGGTGGGTTTTATTTTCTTTCTATCTTCACCAATACAAGGATCATATATATATATATATATATATATAAATGTAAATGTTTGTAAAATTGACACCGATCCTGCGAAACTTAGGCGTGCATCGAAAAATGCGTGGGTGAATGTCCATAAAAATTTGTAATACTAAACGTCGAACCATCTGCATCGATGTTTTTACCTATCTCTCTCTCTCTCTCTCTCTCTTGTGATAAACTTTTACAAATTTTTTTTTCCTTATTCTTACCCAAAGATAAAAAATATATATGTATAAAAAGAAAAGTGTAAAATATTATCTACTTATTTTTGTATGATAAATTCGTTTGCGAAAACATTATTTATAGTTTATCGCACATTGAAACTTAATATTAGTAATAAAAATTTGATCCTGGAAATTAATTTTTGCCCTTTTTTTCTCCTCCTTCTTCTTCTTCGTCTTCCTTTTAATAAGAAAGTAAAATATTTCCAAGTGTTAGAGAAAAAAAGAAACAATGAAAAGAATAAAAAGTACGTGTAAAGGATTTTCGTATACTTTTTTTTCTGTATCAATGTATACATGTGTTATTTTAAACTCTTAACTCGCAATATGTCTGCTGCCCTAACCAATAACCTTAAAATATCCAGTCGTTATTTCGCGTTAACCACATGTTGCGAGAATGTTTCTTCAATTTCAGTTGTGACACCCTCGGGAGTCTCTACTTTTACAATTTATTCTTTTGTTATTTCATCTTTCTTTATTCTCAACCGATTTCTAAAAGCGATACGCCTAAATTTGTAGAATTCACAAAAAGAACCACACACACATATATATACAAATACACGATATATATTTGAAGTGTATTCTAAAATATATTTCTAAATATTTATCACATACATATTGTAAAATGTATTTTTCAATATTGTTTATTTAGTTTACAAAATATATTATTCGATTTATTTAGAAAATATATATTAAATTATTTATATAATTATTAATATATTATTAATATAAGTCTCAAAGGGAATTTTAGACGGTTGTTAAATCTTATGAACAATTTGTTTTGAATTAGTTGTACGTTTCGTCTCTTACTGGAGACATCATCAGCAACTCGATCTTTACAGTTCACGTAAACACTTTTTACAGAGTCATACATTTCAATAAAACTTAACATATTACAATACAATTTATTCCTAAACAACTTATCTTATCACACGTAATCAAATATGTAATATTAATATAATCAATATGTAATAATAATCAAATATGTAATATTAAATTATATTCGAAATATTGTATTTTTCAATTCTTTTATACTATATCGTAATTTTCATATAATTTTGTTTCTTATATATATTTTCTCATTAAATATTTTATTATATTTCTATGTATATATATATATATTTCTTTTTTGAAATTAAATTTAAATCAAAAATTATTCAAGGCACATATAAAACGTTGCACCGGTGCAATCTCTAATGTAATGAGACGAACGTGCGTGTCAGCTGTTATAAAATGGCTAAGGGACACCATACATATTTGTACACGTACGTGTACATGGCGTGTATGTATGTGTGTGTGTGCATGTGTATGCTTTGTCAGTGACAATATTTTTTTTTAAGGATACCACCACCACCACCATCACCACCATCACCACCATCATCATTACCACCATAAAAAGAAAACGAATACTTTCGTGTTATGCGAAAAGAAAAGACTTCCACCCGATCTTTTCGATAACGAGCTCGTTTTCGTTTCTTCGCCCTTAAGGGTATAAACGCGTACTAATACACCACACAAAGAAAAGAATTGTTGTGAATTTTTCTCACTTGATAACGTATGATTTTCGCGTCAAAATAAATTGAACTTATTGAACGTCAATTTTTCTAACACGCGTCACAAATTATTATCCACCCCCCATTAATTTTTCTAATTAATTTTAATCCTAAACAATAAACAAATCACAGGGTTTATATCATCGAATAATAATAATATTGTATTTATCGGTAACGATATTATTTATAAACTTTAATTTAATGAAAACACGTGTGTCACAAATTATTATCCACCTCATTAATTTTTCTAATTAATTTTAATCCTAAACAATAAACAAATCACAGGGTTTTATATATCATTGAATAA
>NW_014569892.1:67966-92602 GCF_001313835.1 Polistes canadensis
ATTGATTTAAATCCCTTACTCCAATGCAACCCTCTGAAAAATATACCCCCGAATAATCAGGTATCATTGTATTTTTAGCTGAAAAAAGGAAAGAAAAAAAAAAAAAAAAAAAAAAAAAAAAAAAAAAAAAAAAAAAAAAAAACCAAATTCTATTCTCGCCGATAATATTCAAAGGGTGAAGCTACAAAATTTGACTTTGCTGTAGTGCGTGCAGGATCCTACACATTCGTATATATATTTAACTTGTAGAATACGATGATGATGATGATGATGGTGGTAGTGGTGGTGGGGTTTGGAGAACGTTGATGGTGGCGTTGGATGGTAACCAGAAGAATAGAAAATAAACGAAAGTTTATACAAGAAAGACAGTAAGAAAGAAAGAAATAGAAAGTAGCAGAAGAGATGGAATAAAAGTATGCATGCGCTCGCAGCACACACACACACACACACACATACACACATGTGTGCACGTATTAGTGAGAAAGGACGATCGTTGGGACCAAAAGTGACGAGGGTATGATCGCTTTAATATCCACCAGCAGGTATATATTCTCACTTGCTTAACCCCCTCTCCATCCCTCTGCCCCACCACAACCCTCTCCATGACTATCCCCACTTTTCTACCATGTTCCTGTACTCGCTCACTCGCTCTTACCAGTTTTTACCCTCTCCTCTCATTCTTTCATCCTTCCATTTCTTTATTTCGTTTGATTTTTTTCTTTTCCTTTCCTTTCTTGTTCGCTTGCTCGCATGCTCGCTCGCTCGTTTTCCATCTCACTCTTTTTTTTTCCTATGGTACATTTTTATTTTTTTCTTCTTCTTCTTCTTCTTAACTCCTCCCATCTCGCTCATTTATAACGACTATAGATCGAATGTGTCGGTACGAGACTGCTAACACCCTCCCTAACCCACCGAATACCGGCGGGTAATGCTTGTCTGGAAAATTCTGACCACTAACGCGGAAAGCAAGCCCTTAAAAACTTCCACCGAAATGGAATGGAGATAGAAATACCCGATAGAATACATGGAGATCGGTTAAGATAGATAAATATGCCTGCGCTCTTGCTTTTTACTTGTTTCTTTTTATTTCTCTCTCTCTCTCTCTCTCTTGCTTTATTTCTTTTTTTTTTTCTTCTATGACCCCCCTCTTTCGTATTCCTTCTCCTTCTCGTCGTCGTCCGAAAAGAAATTTAATGGTAACCGTGTTCTCTTTATACCTTTCTTTTTTTCCTTTTTTTTTTTTATTCTCTTTTACCCTCTCACTTCCTCCCACCTTTTTCTTATATTGTAATATACGTCGGGGATTTTTTTTGTTGTTTTTTTTTTTTTTCCCTTAGGGGGATAACGTTTCTTCGTAATTTTTATGCATAACTCAAACTACGTGTTTTTTCTCTTCTAATGATTTTTTTCTTTTTTTTTTTTTAAATATTTCCAATGATCTTTCCTTTTTTTAACGTTGCAAGTTTCGTTTTCATTTCGTTTTCATTTGTTGTTCATTTTATTCGAATGATCGATCAGAATTAGGTGCAATTTTGAGACAAACTTTTTCGGGCATGATCGATAATTTTTACATTGATTCTAATGATTTTTTTTTTTTAAATATTTCCAATGATCTTTCCTTTTTTAACGTTGCAAGTTTCGTTTTCATTTCGTTTTCATTTGTTGTTCATTTTATTCGAATGATCGATCAGAATTAGGTGCAATTTTGAGACAAACTTTTTCGGGCATGATCGATAATTTTTACATTGATTCTAATGATTTTTTTTTTTTAAATATTTCCAATGATCTTTCCTTTTTTTAACGTTGCAAGTTTCGTTTTCATTTCGTTTTCATTTGTTGTTCATTTTATTCGAATGATCGATCAGAATTAGATGCAATTTTGAGATAAACTTTTTCAGGATGATCGATAATTTTTACATTGATATAATATTTTGATTTCGATACAATTTTGTGTTAATAAAAATTTATTAATGTTACTTTGAATCATATTCGGTGCATCTAACCAATGTACCCTCGTAATAACTATGACTTGTGTATGAGAGTTAAAGTTAAAAAGAGAGTGGAGAATAAAAAAAAAAATGATGAAATCAACGAAGCATATCCTTTCAAAGAGAGAGAAAGAGAGGGGGGGGAGGGGAGGGGAGGGGAGAGAGAGAGAAAGAAAAGAACAGGACCTCCGGGATAACGATTCAGAACGATGACTTGGCAAATTTTGAAGACTTCGAGAAAATAAAAGCACGAAAGTTAAGGGATGGAGTGGGGGAATAGGTGAGATTCAAGAAAGAAGATGACTAGATGGATGGATGGATGGATGGATGGATGGATAGATGGGTGGGTGGATGAGATATATGTATGATAGCTACAATATTATATTTTAGTTTAATTTCAATTATTTTTTATCCTAATTTTCTCACATCTAATATCAATTATTAATATTCATGATAATCGAATGACATTTTGAAAAAAAATGTATTTCTATTAAATATTAAATTAATAAAAAAAAACACATTTTCATATATGATTACTTTATTTATCCCATAAATTTCATTTGACAAAATTAAAAATAATATTGATAATATTTGATGGTAAAGGTTCATAGGAAACTTGGACATGAAAAGAAGTAGAACTTAATTTAATATAATTAGTTTAATTAATTTACTTTTAGAACTTAATTTAATTTAATTAATTTAATTTAATTTAATTAAGTTTTACTTCTTTTCATGTCCAAGTTCCCTATGAATCTTTACCATCAAGAATTATAATTTTGGACGGGAGAAAATACTGAATTGATAATATTGTTGCAAACCTAACCTCAAAGAAAAGTTTCATCGGAAAATGGAAAAGGGATTGATTATGATTTATATAAAAATTATCTACAAAATAAGAACAACTATACGATCGTTATTTTATTCGAATAATCAATAGTTCTCGCATTTTTCATACAACAATAATTGATTATCCAAAAACCTAACCTCAAAGAAAAAAATGTCGACCAAACGAAACTTATCGATTACGAGTAACCTAAATATTAGACGAACTACTAATACAATCATTATTTTTCCAACAATAATCCTAAGACTCTCGCAATACCCCAACAAAAATCTTTATATATAATATATAATATCCCACGAAAGAAAAGATAAAAAAACGAAACAAAAAATAGCTCCCCTATAATCTGAAAAGGAAAAAAAAAATGAAATAGTTACGCCAATGGGTAAATAAATAAAACCCTCGGTGAGAGGGATGCGTAAGCGTAATATCTTTGAAGGAAAAAGAAAAAAAAAAGGTACGAGGAACCGGACGGTAGAAGTATCGAGACGAAGAAGAAGAAGGGTCTGGGAAGAAGAAGAAGAAGAAGAAGAAGAAGAAGAAGAAGAGTAAGGGCAAGGGAAACGGCGGCAGTGGGGTGCAGTGACGGGGTGGGGTAGGGTGGGAAGGATGGAGGGGTGGTACAAAGTTGTAGTTGGAGTGAGATAGTAGTTGGCGTTGGATAGAAATAAATAAATAGCGGACCGATGGTGTATCCCTTGAGTTAGGCGTCGTCATGGGTCCTTTGTCCAATAGGCCGTGCGGCGTCTCAGAAACCTGGCATTAGGATTAGCCACGGCGTACTCACACACACACACACATATACATATACATACACATTTCAAAGTCAAGTTTTCGAGTAGACGTTTATACGTGATTCCAAATATATATATATATGTGTGTGTGTGAGTGAGCATGATCATGTAGAAGTAGTTAGAAGGTTGGGCTGGTACAAAGAGAGAGAGAAAGAAGAAGAAAAAAAGAAAGGAAAACATAAAAATTCAGAGAGAAATAAAAAGAAAATGTAGGAAGGGCACGCAGGACTCACTCACTCACTCATTCCCTTTTCTCTCTCACTCGCAGGATTATTCCTTTAGCCGTTTAACGTATCCTCTTTTTTTATTTTTTTCTATCCACGTTTTCTTATTTCTTATTTCTACTTCTACTTCTACTACTTCTATTTTACATTTTTTTTTCCTTTATCGTCTATTTCTTTTCTTTTTTTTTTCTATCTTCGGAATAGAAATAAGGGAAGAAGAGGATCTCTCTTGTATCTTCGAAGGATCTACGCGTATTTTCACTTAGCAACTTACAAGACACTGGCCACTGTTGATGTAACTCACCAATGAGAAAGAAAAAGAGAGAGAGAGAGGGTTGGGGAAGGGGAGAGTGGGAGTGAGAGGTTTGGATCATTAGTACCTCGATGGTTGTCTCTTTACAAGTACGTTCCCTATCTAAAAGTACCATACTTTTTTTTTCGTTTTTTTTATATCTCTACTTTCATCCATTTCTTCGATCATTTCTTTTCCTTGCTCTTTTTCTTTTTCCTTAGTTTCTTTTTTTTTGGTTTCTAAATGACTAATAGCGTAGCCCTTAAATACTGCAGGACCATACTTAGAATTATTTCATATTTAAAAGTGTTCTGCAATTATTATTTCAATATTAATCATTTTATTTTGATATATATTTAATTTTTCTTTTCTTTTGTTTTGTTTTTTTTTATTGAACAATTTAATCTCTACGTTGTTTTTATTTTTTTTTGTCAGATCCTAAACCTTTTTTCAAATCGTCCTAATCATCCCTTTTATTTAAAATACGCAAAGAAGAGTTAATAGGATTTCATTTTGAAGATTGTTTTATCCAAAGGATATATTTCGATGATGAATTTGATTAAGATACAAATTTCGATTAATTGTATAAATTAATGATTGTTGTTGAATTGGTACTGGTAACGATGAAAACTCAATAAACGGAATAAAGAGTTTTCATCGGGTTTCAGGAAAGATCTTTCGCAAGGGCCACGTTGCAGGAGGGTCGAGCCGATCTGCAATTAGTGAATCTGGGTGTACCATCGAGATCGGTGATCGTCGTAAGTAATTTCATTTACTTACTCGATGATGCAACATTCTGCTACAATTTTTCGCTAATTAAGCTGATACGCTTTGAGCTTTTTTCTTCATTAATTCAATTGTACGATTTTATATATATATATATATATGTATATGTATGTATGCGAAGTGCATTCATTCATTATTATTCGCACTGCATCATTCGTTCGTTTGTTTGTTTGTTTCTTAAACGAACGCTGCTTAAAACTTTCACTCACATAATCTTCTTCTTCTTCTAATACTACTATTACTATTACTTCGCTTTCTAATCTTTATCTTTTATTATTTATTTGTTTTCATTTAAAAAAATAAATGTTCTAACTACCAACACTCGCATTTGCTGCACCTAGGAAAAAGAATTAAAAATACAAAATTTATAAAAATAAGAAAGAGAGAGAGAGAGAGGAAATGAGATTGTTATATAATAATGCACGCCTTGATTCTATTGGGACAAGAAAAGGAAAAACAAAATAGACAAGTGGACGAATACGACAATGGCGCTAACGAGCCCGTACCTAACCTCTAAACGAACCGAAAAAGAAAACGTTCATTTGCACCTTTCAAGTGTAAATTTCACCAACGCGTTATATTCCGACTAACAACTATCCCTCTTTTTATAACTGCAACCATCATTCTTTTCTTCGCATTCTTTTTTTTTCCCAGATTTTTACATAAATACGCCCGTCTCCATTTTGTTTTTTTTGTTACGTTACGCTTATAAATTTGATTTGAAATTTATCTTATTTTGTTACGACAAATAAATATAATCGACGAATTAATACGTCGAACACGCTTTTTTTTTTTTTCGTGAGAAAATAAATAAATTTCCCATCGATTTGTTTGTTGCAACAATTTTTTTTTTTATCAACCATCTTTTTCGTCTCGCTCGATTTTTCTTCGATGACATAACCTCAATACGAATTTAATCGGTGATATTATAAACAAGAAAAATTATCTAAGCGAGTTACAAAAATATCGTCGATTCAAATTTTTCATTCGAAACAATTAAATTAATTTGAAAAAATCAAATTGTATTATAACCAATTGAAAGAAAAATAATCCAATGATCGAAAAGAGATAAAAAAGGAAGCGTGAAATCAAGTGGGAGAGGGGAATGGAAGGAACAAGAAAAAAAAAAGAAAAAAAAAAAGGAATTGAGATAAAGAACCGACGATATTTTAGAAGAAAAAAAAAGAGAAAAAAAATGGTGGAGTAAGAGAAGAGAGAGGGAGTATAAAAGAAGGTAGCGTGAGATGAAAAACGCAGCAGGCGTACGGGACGAAAAGACAGCTGCATTTTCGTTGTTGCACTTTAGGTATGCTTTGCGCATGCGTTTACGCAGTGAATCGAATGGTCAAAAACGAGTTGTATAACAGATAGAACAGTTTTCTTCAACCGGTCGGTGGTACACTACCACACACTACGTATACAAAGTATCAAAGCTACGAAAATGTAAAATATTTTATAAAAAAAAAAAGAACAAAGCAGAAAAGAAACAATATAAAGTAGAATTGCGAAAAGGTTTTGGGATTTAATGAAAAGTATTATTCGGATTTGTAAAGAGAGAGATCGACTCTTTAGAATAAAACCATAAGAAAAGGGATTTCCCCTACCAACCCTCACCCGCCGCCCCATTGAGATGACCTATCCCAATTCGTTTGTTCCTAAACCCCAAGAATCCTTACACTACAGTCACATGTTCCATAAAATTCAAAATCTCGCAGCTAGCAAATTTTCGATAGTCGTCAAGAACAAAAACAGTATTGAAATAATCTATCAATTCCAATATCATTTATATATATATCTGACTGATTAAAAACATTAAAAAACCATTATACCAATCGATATTAATTCATTCATTATTAAACAAAAGTCAAAGATCACTTATTATTACGGTCTACAATTTTTATTCTCATTTATATATATATATATAAAGGAACAAAAAGATTCTTCCTAAAAAAGAAACTGAAAAAAACTGAAAAAAGTAAAAAGGCGGTGGGTGGGTGTTATGGGGGGTGGGTGGTTGGTAAGAGAAGGAAAAGATTTCTTTATCCTTGCAGCGAGAAGGATTCTTACAGCAGCACTGACCTGCTGCCCCACTGGTGTAGAAACTTGGAATCTTGATTTATCGAACGCCCTTCTCCCCTCTCTTGGCTTGGCTTAGCTTGGCTTGGCTTGGCTTGGCTTAGCTTGGCTTGGCTTGGCTTGGCTTAGCTTGGCTTGGCTTGGCTTGGCTTGGATGCTGCGTTCCACATAACATTGTCCTTTTCTTTCCTGCATCTTCCTCCCTTTTTTCACCTACCTTTTATTCTTATTCTTCTTCTTCGTTTCTTCCTGTTCTTCCTTCCTTAAACACCCCACCCACCAACAAACCACCAACCCACCCCAACATCCCACCCTACCACTCTCCCACTGTTTCCCTTCTACTGTCTCGTCCCTTTTATTCTTCCCTTCACTTCTTACGACACACGTTGGATCCCGCTAATTGCTTTCTTCGCTTTATCAACGATAAATTTAACGTGCGAAGGCGTTTAAACTGTTCTTACCTAGCATCGATCGATTGTGTTTTTACTTAGAGAGAGAGAGAGAGAGAATTATGATAGAAGACATGTCGTAGTTATAGACCGTGTCCTCGTTTAAAACTAACAAACACTGTGGGCTACGTTATTAGACGGCAGATAAATCCTTTAAACTGTTTCCTATTTCATGTACACCGTGTATAATATTRTATATATATATATTTGATTTAAAAATAATAAATATTAACATTTTTAAATGAAATATTTTTAATGAAGTGTCTTCTATYGCATACGCGTCGAGTATAATATTGTTTTTGATTTTTAAATTAATATTTGTTTACATATATATATATGTTTTATTCGGTAATACACATAGTTTTATAGGTTATATTGTATATTATATTTGAGAGAATACTTCATTTGATGTATTGTTAACCAGTTGTATTTGATTGAAAGTAATGTTATACACGTATGACTATTTTATTGTGTTGATTTCAAATAAATATTTGTTTACGAATATATTTTATTCCTGAATAAACATACTTTTATAGGTTATATTGAATATTACATTTGAGTGAGTACTTCATTTTATGCATTGTTAATGGTGTTTGATTGAAAATAATGTTATATTATATATGCATGACTTTTTAATTGGTCAGATTATTCAAATGAATAATTAATTTATTTATATAGAAAAAAAAGTAAATAACTTACGTACTCGTGTAACTTTATCTAAAACGTTTTATATTTAAACAAAAAAATATTCTACCAAAGTGTTGCACTTGGGAGAGTGCATTCTTTTATGCATCATAAATGTATTATAAACATAAAAGAAAAAAATGAGAGAGAGAGAGAGATAGATAGATAGATAGAATACACGTTAAATATTAATAACTTTGATATAATGTATTTCAATCGACGTGTAAATAATTGACACAAAAGCGATCTGTCAATTCATGCGCTAAATTTTGTCGCATGTAGGTCAGAGTAATAAACCGAAAAAAAGAGAGAGAGAGAGAGATAGAGGGATGATAATAGAACGAGATGCGATAGATTTCATTTGAAAATTATTCATTGTAATATCATTCGACCGAAGAATTATCCAAAATATTGAGGTTATGTTTGAAAAGTTTGATTATTTTTCATTGTTTCGGTACCATTCCTTGAATTATTACTTCCTTTTGCTCTCTCTCTCTCTCTCTCGCTCTTTCTATACACGAATAGAAGGGCTGAAATAGCAGAAACGGGTCATCTAGGTTGAAGTTAACTTGTACCAAGGATTACCACCCCATTGGGCCCCATACCATTCCTTGCACCATTTCGATGCTTGTACAACTTCCTACGCATTACGCTTGTCCACCTACGTGTAATATATATATATATATATTTTTTATTTTATTAAATAATATATTCCTCGCAAGGATTAGCAACAAGGATTTCAAAAAAACCCAACTGGATTTCTTTACTTTTTTTCTTTATTTATTCAAGACGAGATGGAGAACTTGTTCTTTTTTTTCCTTCTCTATTTTTATCTTATTATTATTATTATTATTATTATAACTTCGCGTTTTTGTTTGTTTCATTCTCGTTGCCATGTATTTTTGTTTTCTTTTCTTTTATTTTTATCATCGAAAGAAAAGAAAAAGAAGAAGAAGAAGTTGTGGAAGTAAATTTTCGTTTCTTTCCATTGGCGGCCATTAAACCAGGGATGATAAATTTTTATATACGCCTGTTCCAACGTTAATAGTCACTTACTTTCGGTCGACATTCTTTTGGAACCTGTTTTTCGTGAAACTCTTGCCTATAAGAAGCTTGTACTTTGATCTGAGTGAGAAAGAATGAGAGAGAAAGAGAGAGTGAGAGAGACAATGAAGGATGTATGTAACTATGGATAGAGAAAATCGAACGTTTTTCGACACCACACCTTTCTTTCTTTCTTTCCGAATATTATTCCTATCAAATTATATGCTTCGTTCAATACTAGTTTCTTAGATCGATAGATATTATCCATTATTTCTTCATGATTGCTTACTAATTTTCAACATCAAATTTATTCCCCCAAAAATCATGAGAATAATAATCACGAATTTCTTTCATTTTCATTTTCATTTCGGTGCAGATGAAATTATAGGTTTCGACATCTTTCTTTTTTTTTGTGTTTTCTACGATTCATGGTAATTTTATTTCTCAGAGATGTATTTTTTTTTTTCTCTTTATAACCCCTTTTATCCTACCCGAGGTCAATTCGTATTGTTACAATTATTTAACAAATGTTTAAATTTTATATAGGGTAAAATTTTCTTTATTTTTTTTTTTTACATTTTTACTGATAAATGGACGTTTTGTTTTTCTTAAGATAATTTATTACACGATCCACATTTAATTGGAAATCATTAAATAAATTTATTTTACAAGCGTACGCATAAATAAATGACACTTTGTCAAAGAAACCATTAATTTTATTATTTTGTTAAATTTTCCGAAGTGATTGGTCACGTCTCATAAATTCTTTAGATTTACGAGTATGAAAAAGGGTTTTTCTATCTTTTTTTTTTTTCGTCCTATAAAAAGAAAAAGAGAAAACTCCAGAGGAAACGAATAAGAAAAGAGAATGAAACACCGTTCCGTTCCCGATGATAATTGTACGACGTTTATTTCCGAAAATGTGAATAATCCAAGGACCAAGAATAAAGAGACGAGGGTAACAAGTGAAATTCTATTTCTATTCCTTTTATGCATGTTTTACCGTGCTGATTTTTACTCTCGATCGTAAGGAGACAAGGCAGAGGGTACAAAAAAAAAAATGAAAAGAAACGATAGCCAAATGGGGTCTGACCTTTTCCGTAGATATAATTTTTTCTATTATTCAGGTATAAAATCAGTAGGATAGCTTTGCTTAGTATATATTGGAGAAGAAAAAAAAGAAATAAAAAAAAAAAGGAAACTTCAATATTATACAAGTGAAGTCACGTATTTGTAATTTTCTTTTTCAATTCTTTACACATATGGTAGGCAAAAATTTGTTCGGGCAGGTCAGTTTATTACAAAAGGTCTCTCTCTCTCTCTCTCTCTCTCTCTCTCTTTTGATGTATTATAAGAATTTAATAAATCTTCGCAAAATTATGTTATACTTTATTTGCAAATGAATATATATATATATAAATTATTTGAAATATAAATTTGATCGGATTAGAAAAAGAAATAATTAAAACAAAGAAAAGAACTTCCCTACCCTTGTCCCATACTAAAAATACATATGTTTATTAATATAATTATTTTAAAAATAAATATACGCGAAATATCATTTTTTTTGTCATTATAATTATTTCGAGCAACATTCAACTATTTTTCGATTTTCTTTCTTCATTTTCTTTCTTCAACTCTCGTTCTCGATTTTTCGCGTTTATCGATTTAAGATTAAAACAAAAAAATCAACCCCGTTTCGTCTGTCCAATCCGTCTGTCCCTTTTTTTTACGTTCATAAGTTCGTTCCGTGTGGTTTGTAACTTCGAAAGCAACACACTGCACGATTATTCATTCGATCGAAGGCTAGAACGATGACCCTTTTTTTTTTTCTTTGTTTTTTGTTTTTTTCTGACGAAGGATGACAGCGTTCGCCTTAGGTGCGAATGTTCTTAAGAAAAGATAACTCCCACTAACCCGATCGTTTCAAATTTGTTTTAATCTTTCAACCTGTTAGATTACTTTGTTTCTTTTTTTTTTATTATTTTTAATTTATATATTACTATCGACGGTTCTTAGTTCGCAGGAAATCATTAAGGAAGAATTTTTTCTTTTTTTTTTTTACGTCATCTTTTTTTAATTATTTTTTACTTTTACTTTTACTTTCTGTTTTTATTTTATCATTTTTTACGTTCGGATGGTACAGATTAAATCTACAAAGAAATGTTGTCCTTTTGCAATTTTCATTTGCAGTATTAATCTGCACGATTGGTGAAGTTGAATCTTGAAAAATGAACACAAATTACATTTTGTTTTTTCTTCTTCTTCTGTGTGTTTACTTAATAAATAATTTAATTATTATAGATATTTTGTTCCAACAGCCTATATATATAAATTTAATATTATTTAATATTAAATATGATTTCTAATAAAATATTTAACGATCTTTAACAATATTTGAAATATTAGTATAATTTATTACACAATTTGTATTTTAAATTAATATTTCATTGCTTTTATTATACTTCATTTAATTAGTTTAGATATTTTCCAAGTTTATTTTTAATAATAATATATACGAATGGTGTTCAAACCATTCGATATTTTATTCTTTGTCGGTTTTTTGTTTTTCTAATCCCCCTCCCCCATTAAAAAGGTGGACGAATTTGGTTGGGATTTACAATGCGAGTGCTAATGCCCACTTACTCTCGTATGGTTGAAGGCCGCGGGGCCCTCTTCTTCTTCTTCTTCTTCTTCTTCTTCTTCTTTCAAACTATATGCCTGTTTTAGTGCTTTACAGCGGCCATAATATCTTCTATCTTTATTCAAGCAACATATTATATGAGTGCAGGTATAGTTGTGTAGAACTCGATGGACGCGTTCAAAATTCGAGGTTAGGAGTTCTTCGATCATTTTTCTTTGTCCTCTCGCGGGTGTTTAAAAATATTTTTACCATAATTTCATTTTTCTATTTTTCACTTTTCGATTTCGTTTATAACCAATAAATCATTCATGTTTTCATTTCTCTTCAGCTTTATATATTTTATTCCTTTCTAATTATATATCACGAATTTAATATATATTATTATTTTATCATTTGTTTTTAATACGTTGACATTAAAATTATCTCTTATCTTTTTTTTTACTTACTTTAATTAAAACCTTTCCGACAATTTGAAATTTATTTTCTTTTACGTTGCCTTGATATTAAACAAAATTGATACAATTTACTTGTTACGAATTGATGGATTATAACAATTCGCGGTGTGTAAAATTTCATTCAATTATTGTGATTTTTTTTTTATATTAATAGAAGAATATACAATCAATTATCAACAAGAATTATAAATAATTTTTGCTAACATGATTAAAAAAATAAAATTTAATGGAATGATATGTTCCATTACTCTTATGTACTATTATTCTGTGAAATAAAATTCACAAAATTTACACACACACACACACTAACCCAATCCATATATACATAATAATAAATATACGATAAGTTCGTATAAGTAAAGTACCATTTACGTTTAAAATTCATACCAGTATAAAAAATATCTGAATAATGTAATCGATCATAAAAATACGTTACTGCAATATTTACGAATACACATCAAATGCAATTTATTCAACATAATATACAAGAACTTTCGATTCGATTTGAAGTGCGAGAAGATGAAACGAAACAATAAAGAATATTTTAATAAAATAAAAATAAACTCCTGTGTGATAAAAAGAGAAGAAAGATAAAGATAAAGACAAGTAAATGAAGCCATCTTGATCAGAATTTTCGTTGAGTCACGCGAAAAGAGTACTCATTGGGTGGTCTTTCTCTCTCTCTCTCTCTCTCTCTTTCTCTTTCTCTCATTCTCTCTTTCATAATGAGCACGTTTCTTCGATGACTTCTCAACGCATTCGCTCGGAAACATATGGCTCGCGGCTCGATTCGAAACTTCTTTTTCAAGTGAGTGAGTGAGTGAGTGAGTGAGTGAATGAGTGAGAGTGAAGATGGAAGGGTAGGAGGATCGGGGGTAAGGGGATGGGGGTTTATGGGATACATGGGGTGGAGAGTAGGTTGTTCAAGTTCAGCAAATGATGCGCGATTTTTCATGTCTGCCATTGTCGGGAAGATTGAAATTAGTTACCTCTCTTGATGACTTATCGACCCTTAAGTATAAAACACAATACACCATCCTACCCCCCCTCCCTCGCATGTTCAAATTCAGGTTGATTTTTGTAGGGTTCGTTGGTTTTTTTTTTTATTTTTTATCTCGTATTTTTCATCGCCAATGCAAGTTATTATATGATTAGTTTTCAATTGTAATTTATAAGTGGTTTACGAATGATCAATTATTATTAGGTATGGAATATATATTATATCGATTTTCGAATAATTCATCGTCAGGGTTGACTTTTTATATTAAACTATGCACAATTATTTAGAATTCAATAAATTAATTTGGCTAGATTTAAATTAATAATACTTAGTAACAACTTAGTTAAATTAAGTTCTATTTCTTTTTATGTCCAAGTTCCCTATGAACCTTTATCATTAAGAATTATAATTTTGGACGAGAGAAAATACTGAATAAATAATACAAATATTTTTTAATACTATAATAATATATTAATTCTCGATTATAAATATATATATATATATATAATATTTGATATAATTCGATATAATGAACATCGATCTAAAGTTAACCTATAAAAAAATTATGAATTGCAATAGAAAATATATTAAAAATTACGATGAAATTAATTTAACGAATTGAAAGAATATTTTCCACCTCGAAAAATGTCAAGATAAAACACACAATTATGACGTTCAAATGTATACAAAATTCAACAATTAAAAGAATAACACACAATTTTCTACATAACCTATAATTATCTAGCAAGTATCTTATATTTACAATTAATTATATATATGAATTTAATATATCATTCATTATTTCCTTGTATTGAATTTCTTTTTTATTATTATATTTACTGATTAATCGATTAGAAAAAAAGAAAAATCCTATTTTTTCTTCCCATCATAAATTCGAATTTATTTTATTCGATTTTATATCCTTCTAACTCACGACATGCGCGCGTGCGTGAGTGCATGCGTGAGTTGTTTCGTTGTGAAGGAGCATCCTGCGTTAAAACAAAATGAAATAAGAAGGTGCACACGGGTCTTTCAAGGATAACGACTATGAGACCTAGTCGAGAACAGCGGCAGCCATGTTTGCCGACAATTGAAACCGTTGCATTGGGTTTTTCGGTACCTGCAGCTGCATGCAAACGTTTCTCTTCCTCGTACAACACGCTAAGTTCGTCCTTTACAGTCGTTAAAGTCTTCAATCACCATCCCTTTTACCTTTCTTCCTTCATTCCTTCCTTCCTGCTTGCTTGCTTGCTTGCTTACCTTCATTCTTTACTTTCTTTTACTTTCAACATTTTCGTGTCTTTGATATACTTTTGGTGTTTATTTTGTATCACGCACGCAGGCACGCACGCACGAGCTAAAACGCAGATGCGCAACGCATTCGTCCAATTTAATGCGTACTCACGCACCCCGAAAAACCACAATCCGAAAAATCATACCTGAACTTGCATTACAATTTTAACGTTATTTCTTTTTTTTTTTTTTTTCATTGAAATTAATTATTTCGTTAAGTTTATATTTTCTACTTGAAATTTTCTAATATAGAAAATATTTGTTAATTTATAATCCTGTTTTTATTTCGGTTATTAACAATAAGATTATTATTAAATAATTTGTTCATAATTTTGTATCTAGGTGGTTAATAAAAATGTAGAAAAAAATATATCAGTGTACTTCTGTTTATATTTTGATATTAAATATTAAAATGTCTATATTATATATTTTGACGTTGTATGAGTAATTTAATATTAAAAATAATACAAATGGATTTTTAAATACTTTACGAAAATAAACCAATTGTCTTGTTTAATGTTGCAAACATTTTTCTCATATATCAGTAAATATTTTATATAACAAAAGTTTTTAAAGATATAAAAAAAAAAAAATAGATACAATAAAACAATATTAATTGTAAATTAAAAAAAAATAAGAAATAATATGTTGATTAATATTATTATTCGAAGTAACAAAGAATGCATTTGGCACAATATTGAAACAAGAACTAATTCAGAACGTAAGGAATATATAAGAGGGGCAAGTAATTCGATGCCAGTGGCACTGCGGTAACTTCAGCACCATCCTTTTCCCTTTTCCCTTCTCCCTTCTCCCTTTCCCTTACCCTCATTCTCTTTCTCTCTCTCTCTTTCTTTCATTTTTTATTTCGTTTTCTTTTTCTAAACCACATGGTAGGGTGAGCACATTTTGACCGTGGCATAGGTATACGCATATCTACACACACATACACACGCATACATACATTTATATACCTAATACACATCAATAAGTGGAAGGTACGTAGAAAGGAAGTTGAAAGTCAATTCGTTGGAATTCAATCTACCATAGAAATCTTTCTAAACTAAATTCATTGCTTCTAAAGTCAAAATAAGATTATTTCTAATATTTTAATCGCGTCATTATTGTTCACATTTTTTTAGTTACATTATATATATATATTTATATTTAATTATTATTATACATATAGGTTGTAATATACATATAGGTTGTATTATACATATAGGTATTAATTTACATTAATAATTTATATTATTATATATATGTTATAAGTTTTCTATAAAAAAGCACAATCCATATGAAATTTATTTGGAAATACATTTGAACGGTAACGCTTTATTGGATATTAAATATTTCATATTTCACAAAAGATTTTCCTTTTTTTTTTCCATAGAAATAAATTCTACTATATTATATTCTTCGTTATAAAAATATAATATTGCATAAAAATGATATTTTGCAAATGAAAATTTATTGTTCTTAATGATAAAACATGCATTCATGCTCATGAATAAGATTACGTTAAATGTTTACTATTATACTTGGTAAACTATTGCATTTAAAATTTACATTATAGTAAACAAAATTGTTCATTTGTTGGAAATAACGAACAATTCGATACTCGTTGAATGAATATAAAAAAAAAAAAAGAAGAAAGAAAAAAGAGATGTCGGAGAAATATATGAAAGATGAAAAGATTTTAAACTATGAAACATTTGACTACATGTGTAGATTTTATTTTCTAAATGAACGACAGGTCATTTTGATACTTCCGTTTCTTTTATTGTTAAGATGAAGAATCTATTCGAAAAAGTGAATTTAAAGAAACATCAATGGAATGGACATGCACGCACCAACGAGAGATACAATGTGTTAAGAAACATTTCTAATAATCCTAATGCCGTTCTTGGGTGGTTTGATCTTTTCTTTAGGAATATTTTACGAATACCACATTACTTTTACACAGATTTCTCTTTTCCCCATTTTATTATAAGAGTATTTCAATTTAATCCTCCTAGGATAATACCCCAACCGTGACCGAAAACACATTGTTCCTTAGATTTTCTTCATCTTACGTACCTAAATCATTCATTCTCTCTTTTATACAACTAAAATCATTCTTATTTTGGTGATTTTTCGTTTCTATTGTTAAATTGTTAAAAAAAAAAAAGAAGAAATGCAATTTATCTTCCTTCAAGATAACGCAAATTTATACTCGACAATTTGGGTTCTACGTTATTTCATTCTTTTCAAGTTTTCTTATTAGAAAACCATTTCTAAAATTGCATCGATTATACTACCAACGTGGTTATTTTTTATTTGTTAAATAAACAATGATTCTTTCCATTTAAGATTAAGATCAAATCATTTGTAATGTAGATGTAGAAATAAATTCGGTGCAATAAAACACAACGTCGAATATTATTTCTACGAATAATAATTTAATCATAGTAGAACAATTTTTAATCGAATTGAAAAAAAAGAAAATAAAAAATATATATATATAATATTAAACACGCGTTAATTACGCTAACTTGTATTTTATTATTCAATTTCATTATCATTTTTCGTGTGTATTTCAGTTCAACTATAATAATATCAGTATTGAAATATGTTTAATTTATGATTTATTTATGAGGGTATGCATTTTCGTTAGAAAAAGGTTTCTTTCTTATATATCCACTCTCGTTTATGGAAATATTTTAATTGGAATCTAGCATAGAAAATTATAGTAATTCAACGCATGTATTATATATGTATATATATACATATATATATCTAGTATTACATGTATGATAGTACTACGAAAGTTTAGGATATCAAGAGGAATGAAAAAAGAGGCTATTTATCTCGACACTCTTGATCGTAAAGAAAGGTCTTTCGAGAATACTCAAGAAGGATGCCTGATTCATCAGCTTCATTCATCAACGTCCACCGCTTCTGTTTCTTTCATTTCTTTGAAACCATACACCTATTTACTATACTTGTAACTATACTAAACGACTATATACGCATAAACTTACGTATATTATTATATTAGAAATGCATTTAAAAATAATATTACACAAGAAAAATTATATTTAACGTAATAATTATAAATATTTCATTAAATCACCATTCTAATATGTTCAAGTTAATATATTTTATAATAATGAATAAAAATTTCAATTAATTAATGAATCATTGATTATTAATATAATCTTTTTATTAAATTCTAATATTATTAATGAATACAAAATTTTCAATATATATGATATATAATTCATTAGTTAGATACAAAAGAAATATATATCTAATATTTACTTCTATATAATTTACATTAGTAAAATAATCCTAAATCGTAAAAAAGTATAAATCTCGACTAATTAAAATTTCTCCTTCGAAACAAAAAACGTCCCGAAAAAAATAAAATACAAGGAAAGAAAGAAAGAAAGAAGATACAAGAATAAAGAAAAAAAGATGAGTAGGTAGAATGAAGAAAGAAAGAAAGATAGAGAGAGAGAGAGAGAGAGAGAGAATGAGTCTGGTATGACGCGATAATGCAGCAAGGAAACTTGTTGGTGTGATGGCGGCGAAGAAGAAAAGAAGAAAAATAAAAAGAAAGGGAAACGAAACGAAACGAAACGAAACGAAACGAAAAAAGGAACCATTAAGAATAAGAATAAGAATAAGAAGAAGTAGAAGGGGGAGTATAAGGTGGGACCTGCCGCACTGACCTTGACTAGGCCCAAAGTTGAGGTGGGTTGAGGTGCTGGAGACTTAGTCGTTTCTCCTGCCCCCCTTCACCACCACCACCACTACAACCAAGAAAACACAACAGTACACCCAACTTCATTCTTTCTTTCTTTCTCGATCTTTTTGTGCATCTCACTCGCACAGTCTAGCATACATTGGGTCTGGGCCCCACCGGGCCAGCCCTGCTTGCCTGCCTGCTCCCCCTGGCCCCCTCACCCTACTTCCCTGCCCGCCTGCCTGCCTGCCTGCCTGTTCTGCATTCGCAGACTCCTCCATCAAGGACATCACAAAAAGTACATTAGACGAAAACACGTTGCCATTATACCGCACCGCACCGCGAACAGAACGAAAACGCTATGTCTGAGATACATCGAGGCCCCTGAGTACACTTACACAAATACGTAGAAACCTCTAGATATATAAAAGTCGCTAGCAGACACCAACACTAGTAAAATTGGAAGATCACCATCGGGTCTCTTCTTCCCCATCCTACTCTTCACTCCCAAACCCCTAAACCCCCCAACCCACCTATCATCTACAGACTAACAACGTTACTTTACCAACGCCCAAGGGGCCCCCGCACACGGGTACACACACACACACATCACCAAAAAGGCCCCACGGCCATACCCCATACCCAACCCCATACTCCACCTCACTCCACCCCCATCCTCTTCTCTCTCTCTCTCTCTCTCTCTCACTGTCTCTTTCTGTGGGCTAAGTTAACCTTAGGCCTGGCCTCCAAACTTGTTCGGTGCCTTTAAGTATTTTTGCTTCTTTGGAATGTCTGCTGCTGCTGCTGCTGCTTGCTGCTTGCTGCTTGCTCTGTTAGAAACAGGACGAATAGAACAGATGGGAGGGGATGAGGGAAACGGAGGTGATTGGGCGTACGTTTGAAGGGGGTTGAAGATTTTAGGGTGACTTGACTTACCGGGCTTGGGGGATTATGAAGAACGAGAACGACTAATGTTTCCTTTTTTCTTTTTTTTTTCATTCTTCCTGATTAACATCAATCTTATTAAATACGCTTAAAAAATCTATAATTTTTCATTTAGATATTATGCTTGATTTTAAATTGGAACAATTATATCAATAAAATTCATCGGGGGGGGGGCATCTGATTGTTTTCGTAGAAACATTTCGTTGTTCAATTTTTAATCAGATTCTTTTTGATCGTAAGAGTGTTAGTAGAGTGTAGGGTGTGGGGGGGGGCAAAGAAAGAAAGAGAGAAATAGGGGAGGGGGAAGAGTTGGAGGAAGAGGGAGGAGGGGGGGGGAATAAAGAAAGAGAATGCTTCGGTGAACGTGCGAAACTCTTTTCGTGTTGCACCTTACAACTCGCGCTAGCACGCTCTCAAGATCAAGGTCAACATCGTGAAGATGACTGGACTCGACGTACCTTTTCAAATCCCTCCCCTCGGCCCCTTCCCTGCCCCTGCCCATGGCCCCCTTTGGCCCCCCCCCTTCTCCTTCCTTTGCCTTGTTCCCCTTTTCTTCCTCTCACTTTTTATAAGAGATACCATCGTCCAATTCGCATTGGTATGGTATGGGATTGAAATTATATAAATGTTTGATTTTTTTATTTTTGTTTTTTTTTTTTTTGTTATATTTAAAACGATCCTAACGCGGTAAAATTATTTCGTTTGTTTTTAAAAAAATGGGAAAACGGACAAAAAAGGAAAAAAACAAATGAAAGTATAACACGTGAAAACGACCGTTTGATTTATTATGATTATGATTATGATTATGATTAAATTTAAAATCCGCGTTTATGAATTTAGTTCTTAAGATAAAGAAATGATGAAATCACACTCGTTCTTTCGTACGTATGTACGTGTAACATTATTTATTCGGTTTCTGTTCTTTTTTTTTTTTTTTTYTTTATTTCTTTTTTTTTTTTTTTTTTTTTTTTTTTTTCCTTTCTTAGTATAATAATTAATGTCTCGATATCATGAAATCTATCCACGGTTTATGTTTCATTAAAATGACTGTAACGTAACGGGATAATCCCTGCGGTAATTTCTTACGAGGTAAAATATTTTTATCGAAACTCCAACGATTTCTCAAACCTGCTTAGTTGGTAATACGCGTATTAATTTATTATACTATATTTTATTGAGTTATATACAGGGTGTCTTAATATTCTTACGTATGTTAACAACGAAGAAAAAAAACAGAGATCACATTTTTGTCATAATTATTTGAATTAGACGTTTAAGAGATCAGATCACGTTTAGTTTGTAAAATATGATTGTCAAATTATCGAACAAACCACACAAAGACAAAAAAAAGGTAACTAGGATAATCGCGCGGATGGTGTTAAATATATGAATAATTATTATTATTATTATTTCGAATTTTTCTATAAGACGATAACAAAAAATAAACGAATTTTAAATTAACAAACAATACGCAGTGAAATAATTCGATAAAATTGTGATCGTTTAGGTTAGATATCAACCTAATCGCGTGGGTGGGCCCCTTCCTTTGTTTTTAGTTTAATGTTTTGCGTTCTATTCGATCTTGTCCCCCTTTTCTGACGCCCCCTCTCCTACCCCTACCACCACTACCACTACTACTACTACTACTACTACTACTGATAATGTAGTATAATGTTTTTCTTCGATCTTTCTTAAATCTGGTTATAGTGGAAGATATTCTAAACCGGTAATGTTTTCAAGGTGTGGCCAGCGGTACCTTTAAAATAAAATAAAATAAAATAAAATAAAATAAAATATAAAGAGAGAAATAAAGGATAGGGTAAATTTGTGTGTTCAGGCTTTTATATTTAAGTGTATGTATGTGTGTTTGTCTGTCTGTCTGTCTCTGTGTGTATGATCCTTACGATTTCATGCCTAATTTTATATCGACATTTTTTGTCATATCTTTTATAAAAATATATACGCGTGTGTGTGTGTGTGTGTGTGCGTGCGCGTACGTTTATTTAAAATCGTTAATATTTCATTGGTTTATTTTCGATCGAGTCGGCAATTTAAATTTCGACTATTATAAAACGATTATAATATAAATTGAAATAAAAAAAAAAAAGGATAAAAAGTGTCCTCGATTTAAAATTGACGATTAATATTCGCGTACTTTAGTTTGTTATGTTTCGAATTTTTATTTAATATTTCAAAAAGTATTGAATATATTTAATGAAATAAAATAAAATAAAATAAAATGTCGGAGTAGGATATTTCGCATAAATTTTTGGGGAATATAGGGAGAAGGTTTGAAATGGAAATAAAAAAAAAAGATGGCGGAGAAGAAGAAGTAATGGCCAGTTAAAAGAAATAATAGCAAATAGATATCGTTATCGTTCGTGGTATAATGATTTAAAAGACAAATAACAAGGTGTCGAATTGTTGTCTGAAAAACGTTTACCACTAATTATCAGAGAAATAGTTTAGCAATGCAACATTAGGCGTTGTTACTTTACCGGTTTAATACCTTTTAGGTTAGTTTCTTATCCACATATTTGATTCCCCTTTTTGCGCATTTAACAAGCTGCTATTTGGTAAATCAGCAAGAAGGATTCACGAGTAATTTTTCGGAAATGGAACCAACCAGTCTTTTTAAGCCTAGGGATTTTTTTTTTATTATTCTTCATCCTCATCTTCTTTTTCTTCTTATTATTCGTTGATAAAACTTTTCATTCGATAATTCTTTTTTTGTACTTTTTTTTTATCTTTCCTATATATTTTTCTCCTGTTTGTCTTTCATTCTATCTTATTTTTTTTAAGTAGATTCACTTAATTGCATTATTTAGAGAAAGGCTAAGTGATTTTGTGTTGAAAGGATAACTGGTTCTTGTTCGTTTCGCGTTTCGTTCGAGTTACTCCCACGATTTCTTATAAATAACTCGATGGAATATCTGTTTCTATTTATTTCTTTTATTTTTCTTTTATGTTTTCTTTTATTTGTGTTTTCTGTTGAACAAATCCTTTCTTTTCTATTTCCATTTAATTATAATGGAATTGATTGATAAAAGGAATCTTCTTTACCGACAGATTTCTAAATATAGAATGGAGTTTTGAAATTTCGTCACAAATCCTATGTTTTTTATTCTTTTTTTTTTTTATATAAATAACTCGAAAGAATATCACATTATTTTTGTTTTCTCTAACACAATACTTCGTGTTCTATTTCTATTTTATTATTAATTATAATAAAATGATTGACGGAAGAGAGATATTATATTTATCTCTCGACAGATATTTAAAACATAGTTATTTTGATATTGCATCAGAAATCCTACGATTATCTTATTATTAAGAATATTTTATTTTTTTAAATAATCACTCTTTGTTGTTTTATTAATATTTATAATAATTTTCCGATCGAGTCGATGGGATAAAAAAAAAATAAAAATAAATTTCTTCAATAACTAACACGAATTTTATTTCCCTATGAATAAATTTTCTAAGAAAATAGTTTTTATATAAATAATCTAACATCTTTGTATTATTTATATATACAATATATTACATATATAAATTTTTTTAAATAGATCTTACATATATATATATATATATTAAATTGTCTTACAAATCCTACGAGATTTTTTTATAAATAATATTCTTATTATATTAATAAGAGAAAATAATAAATGAAACAATAAACTTTCGTTTTATTTATAAATAATATAAATATAAAAAAATCTTAAAAGAGAGACAATGTGTGTGTGTGTGTGTGTGTCGTATACATAAAAATAGATAAAGTTAATTATAAACGTTTGATTTGGAACGTTTGATATATCGAACGTAAAATCATTTAAACTTTAACTTTCAATATAAATAGAAAATAAGTGAAGTGAAGGGATGGGAGTAGGGTGTGGGACGGGGGTTGGGGGGATGTTAGGGGTTCGCCTTCTTTATATTTTACATACAAAATTAATTGCAAGAACGTGAAAAACATAAAAGATTGAATGGCCCAATCCAATGTAACGCCAATGAAAAGGAAACACGGTTAAATATTTTATTTTTATCTGTCAAAACGACTTTCCTTAGAGAGAAAAAAAGATAAAGAAAAAAAAAAAAAAGAAAGAAACGATAACGTTGCTAGAAACTAGAAAAATTATTGGTCACTCGTATATTTGAAATATTAGTTGGTTTCTCGTTCGATGACTGATTTTAATTCCTCAACCGTGTCAATTTATCTGTTACATTCTAATTTACATTAATTATGCTTATTCTTATTTCTTCATCGTAAATTTTTTTTTTATAAATATATATCAATTATTTTGTATAAAAGTACGATTATAATAAATAAATAAATACGTTTTAATATTTAACGTAATTAAACGAATAAAAACGTGCAAAATGAACAAACCAATCGTTAACGCTTAATAATTTTTAACGTGCATATATTTATATATATATACGTATACAAAAATCGTGTTAATTTATCGATAAACAATTTTAACCAATAATAATAATAATAATCGATCAAAATAAAATAAAAAAATAAATGTAAAAAGCTTGCGTATGGAAAAATTATCACGACACAATTTTATATTATTTTAAAACAACAAAAATCTTATCCAATAATTTTCCTGTAATAATAAAATATAAAAAAAAAAAACAAGAAGAAGAAACAACACAAATTGCAAGGATACGCGCGAGGTTTGGTAAATGAACAGAAAAAAAAGAAATAAAAATTAAAACAACTATATATATATATATATATGTATATATATATACATGTGTAAGAAATCATGGGTTAGTGGTGTGTAGGTTTGTATCTGTGGGCGTTGCCCACATTTCTGAACATAATTCACTTCTTATGTCCTTGGCATTAAGTATGTAAATGTTTCGACGAACGGACACACAACGTCGCGAACGTTTAATTCGTCGGTGAATCGGCAATCGTTGTCGTTGTCGTTGTATGGGGACGACATCTTCGTCAATTGGGCTTCAGGACAGCGTTCCATGAAATCATTGAGTGGTAATTAGATTGCGCATAATGATAACCGGACAAACATGTTCTTTTCAATCTAGCAAATTCATTTAATTTTGTTCTATGTACTGTGTATGTATAAACTCACACGCATACATAGTATACTGCATACTAAAATCATTATGAATTGATTAATAATTATGATCAAGTATAACTATTATTCTATTTAATTTTTAAATATCAATATTAATATAATCGAATAAAATTATATATTATTTTTTTGTTTTTTTTGTTTTCGTTGCATTAACTTTAATCAAAATGTAAAAAAATCAATTACGAAATAGTATTCCAAACAGTTTACAAGTGCAACGATAAAAATGTATTGAAAGTGTTTTATTTGAAATGTTAAAACGATATTTAAAAACTAAATAAGG
>NW_014569892.1:92662-94050 GCF_001313835.1 Polistes canadensis
TAAAAATAATAATAATCGTTAATTAATGCTCGCGTAAATCTCGTATCAATGACACATATAATTCTTTCCTTTTAAATTTATCTACTTCGTTTAGGATAATATTCATTCGGGATGAAATTCTCGTCTCATTTTTATTTGATTCTTTTTTATTTTTTGGTTATAAATGTTTGGTAATGGCCAATGAGGGGTAGGAAGGGGGTAAGGAAGGAATGAGGAACGTAAATCTCGAAGGAATTATTTTTTGGGAATTATTCTTTTCCATTAAGAACCATAACGATTATAATTATCGCAGAAATTAATTGATGTGTGTGTGCAGCAGCAGCAGCAACAGCATTCGATACGATAAGTAGTATCGTTTATTTTTTTTTGTTTGTTTCTTTTTGTTTTGTTAAAAGAAATAATTCTGATTACTTAGCAGAGAAGACAACGAAGAATTATTAATCGAATGAAATTTCTTCGATAGACGTGCTCGTTAATAACATCGATTATACTTCGTTTATATAGTAAATCAAAAAGAATACAAAAAAAAAAAGAAAGTCTATCTAAAGGTAACAAAATCCTTGATTATTTATACTTAATAAAAGGAAACACTATGTCATCTGCGAGACACACTGATATTTCTTATCTTTTATTTTGTTTTACGTATTTGCATTTTTGTGAAAGGATTATTTCTATTTAAATATCATATTTTTATATCACAATTAATTTACCTTTTTTAAAAAGCATCATCATTATTATTATTATTATTGCATTAATTCAGGTTGAATTTATTTTTATAACTATTGACCTTCGATCAAAGAGATTAATTACACATTTTTCATGAGATTTCATTTCGAACATTATTTATTGCATTATATATTTTTTTTCTCAATTATAAATATAATAATTTTCTTTTTTTTCTCGTGAAATAACGAAGGGAAAAAAAAAGTACGATTTAATTTTTCTCAACGAACAATCGATTGATTTATATTATTTATCTATCTATCTCTAATTTATGATTATATAATTTTATTCTACGATTGAAATATAATATAATATAATATACGATATATAGATACAATTTTTTCCGAGATAAAAGATTAAAAATCTATAAATAAGTGTTGTAAGAAGGTTTTTATTTAATCTTCATCCCGTTGTTCAGATCGATCGTCGCCCTTAACCCGATATAGATATATAGGGTGGCTAAAACTGGGACAAGTATGGTCATTAATAGTCAACGCGCAGACACTTCTGCGCATCTTTAGTTATCTAACAAATTTTATATCTAGTAACATCAATTTCATTCAACTTCTTTATCACTTTTTCCCCTACAAAATTTCTCATATAACCACCGTAATATAATATTATAAAATAATAATAAATAATTATAAACAAAATAAAATACATAG
>NW_014569892.1:94630-110209 GCF_001313835.1 Polistes canadensis
AAAGAAACATATAAAACACATTAAACAGAAAAGATTATTATTAAATAAATGTATTATAAAATATAATGAAATCTCTGAATATATAAAATATTCATCGAAATTTTCTTTATGACTTCGTTTGGCTTCACTCGCAATGCGTGAGTTCTCATTTTTTACCACGTGAGGTGGTTATATGCATATATATGTACACTTACATATATATATATGTATACACGTGTGTATTGCATTTATGTATAAAGAATATCGGTTATGCTTTTGTATATATGAAACTCGTGATGGAGGTGGGGTCGGTGCTTAGAGGGCTATAAAAAGAGAAAGCTGGATATATGTATCCATGTTTATATGTATTTATATATATATACATATAATATGTGTGTATATGTGTGAGTATGTGGGTACATTCGATGCTCAAGCATGCGCAGTTGCTTGTACTTACTTTTACATAGGCCAGAAGCGTGAGGCCACACGATTATAATCCTCTCATAGAAATGAATGGTTATATCGTTGGATAAACGACGTGCCTAATTGCAGTATAGTTTTCGTTTCCCTTATTCTTGATTATTATTCTAACTACGAATATTAATTCATCAATCAAAATATACTTTATTGTCGTACTATTTTCATTTTTCTTATTTTTTCTTACAATTAAAACAAATTTTATTGTATACCAATGTTTTTAATAATATTTTATAATGAAATTAATTTTGTTTTTATATATATATATATAAAAGAATAAAATAATTTTTACTAAGTATACAAGAACTGAAAAAAGAGTTTTCTAAGTTTCTTTTATTTTATTATGTATAATATTTTATATATATATAATAAATAATAAAAATATATATATTAAAATTTGAAATATACAATATTATTGATATATTGAATAATTTCGAAAGTTTTAAAAACAATAAATCATATTAATTAATTAATTGAGATTTTTATTTTTCGTTATCGTTGTTTTTAAATAGATTCGAGAAAATTAGAAGTATTCCTATGTATTAGTTTAATAATAATAATAATAATATACGGATGTTAGATTTGTGTCGTTTAATAATACGTCTAGTAATTTATGTTAGTGCAATGGCCTCCTTTACCGATCGTAATTATTGGTTAAACTACGAGCATAAGTGGAATGCACACGTGTCGTTGTGTTGTTCCTAATAATCTTCTCATACACGTCAGAACCAGACAGACACTCTCGTTATGAGATCTAATAAATAAATAAAAAAAAGAAAGAAAATGAAGATGTAGGATTTCGAACAAATGTTTTCCAACATTTTTTTAAAAGAATTATTAGGAAAAATTCTTCTTTGTTCAAATCCTTTTAATTGCAAATTTCACGTTTAATAATTCGATACGTTATAACAATATTATAAATGAATAATCATTTAAGTAAATTTATTGAAATTCTTGTATCTCTATCTTTATTATATATTTTTCATTTGATTTTCATCATTAAATAATTCAACGAATTCAATTTAAATTGGATTACAATTAAATATTCATTCGATTTAATCGTTTATTATTTATGCTAAATATAACATTTAACTTCGTTATTCGATATTAATTATATATTTATATTATATAATTACTACTTTTAAATTATTAAATATTATTATATTGATTAGAGAATTTTTTTCTTGTGTATAAGTTATATCGACATTATATTATTTTCTTATTATACAAATATAGAAATTATTTCGATTAAACTTTTAATAATAATTTTCGAAACAAAAATCTTTGTTCACGTTTGATTTCTATCGATCAATTATATTATTCATTTGACAAATTTATAATAAAACAATATTAACAGTTAACAATCAATCATTCATTTCGATTAATATTTTATTTATCTATCATATTATCAATGAAATAAATTTACAAACAATCGTTACATACTTAAATACACGTGTATGTAAAAAAAAAAAGTATATATATATATATGTGTGCGTTTATTAATTTATATTTTTTGTTCTCGAGGTAATCGAGTCTACCTCGTGAACACGAAGGAAGCTGTCTGTGGTTGTTGTTAATCGTTCGATTGAATCTAATTCTCCTTCATGATTTGCTATATCGCTATCGTCGTCGATGTTAGTTCAAGGTCATCTCCTGTCGACATTATAATACATACCACATTCGATCCTACATATTAATAATATATCGTAAACAAGATCGTAAGTTTAAACCGGCTCTTTGATTCGTTTGTAATTGAATATCAACGTCTTTATATTATAACTTAAACGCATAACTAAAAATCATTTAACGCGTTTATTATCGTCTTGTCTCAACGCAACATATCATTTATTTAAATAACAATATTATTCAAATTATTTAGCCCCCCCCTTTTTTTTTATTTTTTAATTTGCATTTACGTTCAACCCAAGAGATTAATCTTATTTGCATAAATTTTATATATACTTTTTTTCTTTTGTTTTATTATTTATACAAAAAAAAAAAACCCGAATTTGGTTATGCGTAAGTAAGTGTTTTAAAAGAGTTTCACATTTTTATTAATAATAATACTTTTGCGATGAAAATAATTTATTCGGATAGATTTCGAAATTTTCCCTTTTTTTTTTTTCAGCTTCTTCTTCTTCTTCTTCTTTTCTTTCTTTTCTTGAATATACATACGTATGTGTATGTAAGAGTTTAGTTTCAAGTTAACAGTTTTCGGAATGTGTACCATCTGTCGTTCATTTGGCCCTTTTTACATTAGCCATGTTCTTATTCGTGATAGTACTTCCCATTCTTGTTTCGTAAAATAAACTCATTTAATTTCTGTTACCAAGCTGCTCATAAAATAAAAAGAAAAGAAAAAAACAACATAAATTTTCCTTCATCTACGTTTGCATTTTTTCTTTTATCTAATTATTTATCGAAAAAAGTTAATCGCAAGTACAAGAATCGTGTTTCCTTATTTTGTACGAATCATCTTAAGTGTTCATTTAAATATCTTTGAATATATTTCATTCGATAAGATATCGATACTATATATTCGTTAATTAATACGATTATTACTTGAGAATATTTTTATTTTCTCCTAATTTGATAAATTTGACATGTAAATTGTTATCGGGTTGATTTCATTGCAAGCACATTGCGTGATCTGATATACATTTCTACTTTATCGACTGAATAAACGATATTTTTGAACGTCGGTAATGAAGAAACATAATAATGATTGATAAAACAGAAAATCTTACCATCTATAGATAAACTATTATCGACAGTCGATATTTTCTATCTCATATATCTCAAACTATTCATTTATTTATTTCCCTAGATATATATAGTTATAAAACAGATTATTATACAAACTAAATAATTATTTTTCTTAAAGAAATATATATATATATATATATATATAAAAGAACTGAATTAATAATTAAAATTGACTCATATTGATATAAAAATCTTACTTTTTGTTACTTATTTAAATTATAACCTAGAAAATGAAAACAAATGTATAAATCACCAGATAAAATTACTAAAAACAAAAGAAAGATGTCGGAACGATCCAAAATTTAATTTAATTATTCAAAACAATAATAAGCAGTTATGCAATCATTTTGATCTCCATTTAATTTCTTTTTTATTTATTATAAGACGTATAAGAATTGAGATTATTTACGAATCACGGACAAGGGGATCACTAAAAGGGGAGATTTACAAATCTTACGAATTGAAATTGTTGCTACTGCTGCTGCTGCTGCTAGCTGGCTGGCTAGCAAAATTCTCGTCGGTGGCCGCTGACGTTTTATTTATAGCGGAGGAGGTCGTGGTTCGTTCCAAAAGCTTCTTTCTTTCGACAGTATCTCGCGAGAGAAAACGCGCTTATTAATTCGTCTTATTTTATATGAAACATCGAACATCTTTATTTTTTTTTTTTATCAATCCAACTTTTCTTTTTTCTTTTTTTAATCATCCCGATCTGATCCCAACGTTATTTAATTCAAATATTAAAAAAACATTACAAACGTTCATTTATTTAATATCTGTTTGTTACACTGGTGAATTAAGAAGTGGTAGTATGTGTGTAGTGAAAGCGTGAGATAGAATTAAAAAGAAAAATACAAGTGAGAAATTTTTAAAGCTTAAGCAATTTTTTTTTTCTTTTTTTTTCTTTTTTAAGTATCCTTGTTTATCGTGAAAAACACACACGATCTATTCCCGCAAAACACGCGACACGATTATCATATTCTTCTTTTCTTCCTTTTTTCTTTCTTTATTTTCTTCATTAAAAATCGATAACGTCGTTTTGTTTACCACATGTTTCTTTTTCTTTCTTTTCTGCAATTTTCCAATGATACAATATATTTTTTCTTTAATTAATAACAAATATCTATTATACATATATATATCCACGATCATGTTCATATTATTCGATTATATAACACTAATGAAATAATATTACTTATGACGAATAATTATTACAAAAATATTCTATTGGTTTATTGAATAATAATTTAAAACAATATTTTTTTGTATGTAAATATCCACAGATAGATTTATGCACTCAATGCAATATTTAATTTCGTTTTCAATTTCATTGATGATTATGTCAAAAAACTTGAAATATTGTTCTAAAAAAAACCCGTATCGTGTCGTGGTTTTGTGGTCAAACGTATTTGTATTCGTTTGAAATCTAACTCGTGTGTTTACGTTTGCAAAAATTTCGTCTGGAATATGAAGAGTACATAGAAGAGAAAAAGGAAAAGAAAAGAAAAAAAAAGAGAAGACTTGGTATTCGTCAGCCAAGGCCAGGGCTAAAGATTTAACAAGTCGGCGGATATATTTTCTCGTAAAGAACGTCACGAATTGTTACACTCGGTTTTCAGGCATCGATCCAAAAATCGGTCGATTAAACCTAAACAACTCATTAGTTTGTTTTTTTTTTTTAATTTAATTTTATTTTATTTTAATTATTCTTTCCCCTATTTTCTGTTGTTTTTTTTCTTTGCTTTCGATATTTTATTAGGGTAATCATTTTTTCCGTGATTAGAATTATTACTGCTGTCATTGTTTGACATTTTCATTTGACTTAGAATTAAATATTTTCCGATATAAATAAAAAAAAAAGGAAGTAGCCTTAAGAATATTGGAATTTTATTTATTTGTTTTCTTTTATCATAAACAAGATATAAAATATTTTTCCGACATTTATTGCAATGTGTTTTTTATACTTGAAATGAAATTTATTTCAATGCAAAATATGATCATCATTTCATATAAATTATTGCAATACTTTTATATCTATAAAGGAAAATTTATTTTATCATAAATAAAACACAAACCAATACGACTAAATAATATTCCAATATTTCTACTTTGTCTTTGCTATACAAATAATTCATTTCAACGGATGAAACTAACCTCAAATAATATTTCAATATATTTAAAAATATCGAAAAAGGAAAAATAATATTTTTCATATTAATATAAAAAAGGAACCCATTCACACACACACACACACACACACACACACACACACATATTCCTAATTTGGCGTAGAAAATTATTGAAAATTATATTTAAAAAACCAAAGAAAAAAAATAAAAGAAACAATTAAAAGTGAATCAATGAATCAATCAACGAACGAATTCAACGATCGATAAAACAACCGAAACGATTCTTGTCAGTGTTTTGTCTTTTCCAAGAAAAAGAAGAAAAAGGTGAAAGGAATAAAACGTGAAAAAAGTGTGGATAAATAGTAAAAGTATAAAATAAAAAACCAAAAAAAAAAAAAAAGAAACGCTAAATGCAGCCGAGAAATAGAACTCGCGGTGGAAGAAACTCGTGCCGGAAGTCGTTGGACTCGCGAAGCTGACGAAAACTCTCATTCGTTTAGGTGTGCACTACATTCGCAAGATCAACATAAATAATTGTATTCAAGCATATATGAAAAATTCTCATTTCAAAACAAATCTTTCAATTTTCGTATTCGTCATTTCATTCTATCCATCAATTATTTGTTATTTATTTATATATTATTTTATTTATTTCTTTTGTTTTTTTTTTTTCTTCAAATTTTCTTATTAACTTTAATTATTCATCAAACATTATAATAACACACGAGAGTTTTGTTTTTCGACGAAAAATTCTACTTGGGAAATGGCGCATCTAAGAAAACCAATGAGACGTGAACATTACAAAGCTTTTGGGAGAAGAAAGGTAAACGATTATTATTTATATTAATTATTATAATTTTTCTCATAGTATTTTATTTATCGATATTTAAGGCATCCTTTTTATCGTTTAATTCAATCAATTCGCATAACAGGTTTGCATCAACATAACCTAACATCATATGAAATTATTCGAAATGTTATTTATCCTGAAATGTTTTCCCAAAGATTTTCTTACAAAATCAAATCTTAAACGCAAATTGCATAAATTTTAATTAACTAATCATAAATCAAAATTTAGACAATCCTCCTCTTTCTAAGAAAAAAAATATCAAATTATTACATTGACTCATTTGAATTCTTGCAACTAGATTTATTACCGCCATTTTGAAATTCATTAATATCTATTAAATGAGTACAAAAATAACCTATTTGATGTCCTTCGTGAAATCATGATTGTAGCCAAGTTTTCCTTCGGAATTGTTTCAAGCATCTGAGATAATAAAATCAACGATGCGGAAATACAATATATATGAAAATATTTTAAACAATTTTGTATTAATTGTATCTTACACCAATTTTCTATCATTTTACTTTGTACACATTTAAATTTACAATTAAATAATTATATTGATTATCGAAACGAACGAACACACGTAGATAAAAAAGAAAAAAGGATGTCACGAAGAATTCGATCGAATAATACGAGTTAAGAACATAAAATACCTACACACGTATACTCAAATATACATAGATAAAATGAAAACTAACATAAATGAGGGAAGTATGCGCAATCGCGAGAAATGGAAACGATGTACTTCAAATTTATTTTTGTTCCTCATCATAGTGGCCCACGTGACCAATCTGGAAAATACCTAAGTATTTAAGAACATCGTTCCCAAGTATAATCAATTCTTTCGTACAAACATACTGCATCGTATCGTCGAATTGTTCATACAATTATTCGATATTTCAATTATTTATACAACATTTTGACATGATACGATCCCCATTACGAATTTTCAGTAACGATTAACTTAATATTCTAACAAAAAGAGAGAAAAATTATTATTAACAATTATTTTTCCATATAATATACCTGTTCGTATAAATTATCTCAAAACAAAAAACAAACAAACTCGTTTAAAAAATAAATAATATAAGTTACATTAAATTACTTCCAAAACAAAGTTTCTTATCAATTTACATAAAAATATATATTTTTACAAAAATAAAATAATCCAATTATTTGAATTTAACATTATAGTTTAATAATTAAGCAACAACAACAACAAAATACTGGACGAATAATTTATTTAGAATTCTAGAAGTCTTAGAAAAAATTAAATCCAATTAAGGTGTATATAACTTGTACCCTGGTTGATTTACTTTGAACACTTTGTCGAAGGTTATATGAAGTCTACTACACTATATAATAATGTGTGTGTATGTGGGGGAGGGTGAGAAAGAGAGAATGGGTTTTGTGTAGGTGGGAGAATGGGGATGATGAGGGTAAAGGGTAGTAGGGAGGATCGTAGACGCGTACGCACCCTAGTTCGACCTACATAACTCGACCTATATTTCAAGGAAACTTACACAACGTGGCCCTAGATCGGCCACGAGGAGGACTACTGCACCCTTTGTTGACGGACAGTATTATCCCTTGCATGCTTAAGTTAACTTAAAAAATGATTTAACCGATTTTAACCAAAGAAACGTGTAATGATAGGATTGGGGGTTGGAAAATGGGGTGGGGATGGGAGGGGGTGGGGGGGGGGTTAAAAGAAATAAAAGCGTTCTCGAGACAGAATAATTATTTCCAACAAGTAAACCTAACCTCTCCACGTTTCTAGGGCCACGCTTGTTTCATTCTTGTTTTCTTAACATTAAACCCTTTTATTCCTTTCGTGCATATGTTTAAATTAATTTAAAAATTATTTAACCAATTTTAACCTGAACCAATGTGTGTCATAATAAAATGAAGAATAATTTACAGTTCTAACAAGTAAACCTAACCTCTCCTCGTTTGTACGGCTGCTACACTACTTTCATCCTTGTCTTTCACGTCTTTCACGTCATTTTTTATTATTTACGTCCTATCGATTTTACCTTATTCATAATTGATGTTAATCGTTCGGCTCTCTCTCGTTCCAACTATTCTCTTATACCTATATTCGTTTAACAACTTTTCTTCTTCTTCTTCTTCTTTTATTTTGTTTTTGTTATTTACCGTTTCTTTCACATGTCGTCCAATTAATTTTGAAAAATCAAATTAAAGATTTACGTTTGTTGAAGAAAATTTTCACTCTTCTTAATTGTCGACTGTATAATAAAATGTTTAAACAAATAGATTATTATTTTGTCATCATATATCGTTAAATCTAATTTATTATTAAATACATATCAAAACCAATATAATCTATAGAAACAGAACCATTGATCAAACTTTTGATCATCGTACAAATCTTCACTTAAATCTGAACGATATACTCCCCCCCCCATCTCCCCAAAGATCTATACGATCTATAGATCGTTTATATATATAAAAAAAAAAAGAAAAAGAAAGAAAGTAAGAAAAAAAAAACCTTTAGGTAAGATTACGAAGAATAGAAAGTGTAAAGAAAAGAAGAGACAAGTCGTTGAGTGCAGTGGCCTGGAGAGTCTTCCGAAGGAAGGAAGGAAGGAAGGAAGGGGAGGGGGAGGGGAAGAAGAAGGGTGGTTGGTTTTAAGAGGGGTAAGAAGGAAAAGGGGTTGTGGATCGATATAGTTACGGGGGTGTCGTCCGGCTTCGTCAGTAAGTAACGCCGCCATGTGGTAGAATCGTGAACCTCAAACGACACCCCCCAGTCAATGTATATACATGAGAGAGAGAGAGAGAGAGAGAGAGAGAGATAGATAGATGTATCAAAGCGCCGCCGACCCACGTCAGGAAGAACGAAATCCACGTTGTCTGGTGGTGGTATTGGTGTTAGTATTGGTATTGGTATTGGCTAGTGGTAGTTTAGTTTCTGGTGTTGGTATCGCTATTACTACTTTTACTTGGTGATTGTTAGTATTGCTGTTGACTAATGTTATAATATTGTTAGTTCAGTTTTCTGTTGTTGGTATCATTATGATTAATTGATGATTGTTCGGTGTGTTGGTGTTGGCTAATGGTAATTCAGTTCTCATGGTGTTGGTATCGCTGTTACTACTTTTTTACATGGTGATTGTTGGTGTTGGTGGTGGTGGTGGTGGTTGTAACAACGAGCCGGCAGCGAGCGGCACTGATCTTAACAGAGCTGCTCGTGTCGTCTTTCAGAGTAACTCACTAACTCACTCACTCAGTACGCGAAGAAACAGCCGTCCGTTCGGTTCAACTGTATTCATTGTGCGTCCTCCTGGTCTTATTTTAATATTATTTCACTAATACTAACATTATTATTTTTATCATCTTTAATATTTATTTTTTAATCGATCTATCATATTATTATCAATTGATTGGTGGTCAGTCGTGATAGTTTTGTCAACTGTTGTTGTTATTGTTGTTGTTATTGTTGTTGTTATTATTATTGTTGTTTATCAAAACAGTTTTTAATCAGAGTGCTATTGATAAAAAGGGGGGTTTTTAAAGATCTTTTGTTGAGAACGCTGGTGAATCATTGACTAATACTATCAACTATTATTACTATTACTATTACTACTACTACTACTACTGTTGTAAGGGCAACGTGCTAACAAAAGTTCATATAGAAAGACAGAGAGAGAAAGGGGGTAGAAGGGGATAGGAGGGAGTACGATGGCACTGTGTCGTTGACCCCTTTCCGGATGTCTATGCACCTCTTATTCGAGGCGCCCTTTTAGCTCTTTCGACGTCTGCTGCGATTTTCGGATCAGATCAGTCAGTCAGTCAGTCAGTCAGTCAGTCAGTCAGTCAGTTAGTCAGTCAATTAATCCAACTGTAACGTTGTCTCTTTTGTGTCTGACTTTATCTTACAATTAGTTTCTTTATTAATCTATCGATCTTCTTTTAAAACAATCCAATTATACGATGATATTACCATTCCCTTTGAATCTTTTTAACTATTTAGAGGTTACACGTGTTTTCATTTCTATTGTTTAAGTTAATTAAATTGTTTTTATCTTTTTTTCCTTTGGATTAAGTATAATTTATTGGTATATCGATCAGGTGGAATAATTAAATGTATATATTTGTACGCTGGAAGGATAAAGATACCTGTTTGTTTGTTTGTTTGTTTGTGTGCGTGAGTGAGTCTATTGTTTTCCCATAGAATTAATTAATTATCCAGGCCAAGTGATCAGGGATTCGCGTGACGATGATATTATTACCTCCCCTCCACTCCACTCCACTCTGCTACTTTAATTTCATTTTTCTTTCGTCCTTCGTTTAACACACGCCAACTATTCTATCTTGATTTCCAAGATAACGTTTTGATCTAATGATCTACTACTACTACTATTAAAATAGATCGAAGATCATTTTTTGTTATTTTTTTTTAAATCAAAATTATTTATACCTTTTGTTATTTTGTTTTCCGCGCAGATGGTGTTTTTTTAGTTTTGTTTGAGGTTAGGTTGTGATGATGGTGGGGGAATGAACAGTTTCGTAAAATTTCAGCACGATTCGAAATTATTTCGTACGTTGTAAATCGCAATTTATTTTATTGAAAGTACATTTGATAATATCCAACATTATTTCCTAATGATTCGTAATTTATCGTAACTTTTTATTTTTTATATACATCATAGGAATTTCATCGTTGAGAGAGAGAGAGAGAGAGAGAGATAGAAAAGGGGGAAGGGTTACAGATAAACAGGCGCCACCGTGGCACCCTTCTAACCCGACATAAATCTAAATTGGTGGTCGTCTGTTGTGCGTGAGTTTCGTTTCGGGGGTAAACGTGATGATAGCTTTAAAAGAAAGAAAAAAAGAAAGTCAAGGGGGGGAAAAGAAATGAACGTTACAGACGTTTACGATTGGTCTACTCTCTCAGCGCAATTTGATTTCCCCCCACTCCTTCTCTCGAATAAAAAAAAAAAGTAATGACCATTATTCACTGGCGTTCTCGTAAAAAGAAAAAAAAAAGAAAAACGTACAAACACGAGCAAACAAATGAAAATTTTGTTGTTTTAAGTAACTAACTCTTTTTGTTTTTAATTAATTAATTAATTATTTATTTATCTATGCGTGTACTCTTATCGAAACAGGGTAAAACAAAAAAAAAAAAAAAGAAAAACACATACAAAAGTAATGTCGTTCAACAAATAACAAGTGGACACAATGGTGATAAGATAAAACTTAAGAAAAAAAAAAACAAAAATCATAACGAGTGACATCAATTTTGGATGGCTTGCAAAAGGAAACGTAAAAAGTTGAAGCATCGTCGGCAAAGTGTACAAATATATTTACAAACGAATTAATTATTAATTAACAAACGAGTCTATTATTTAAAAATTATTAAATAAATAATAATAATAATCGATAAAAAAAAGAAAAGAAAAGAACAGAAAAAAAAAGGAAATGAAAACAAAACAAATGTCATCAAAAATGACGTAGCAGCATCAGAGTAGAGGGAGAAGGACATAAAAAAATTGTGCGTGTGATTTTTTCGTCAATCGAATTTCACTTTCTTCCCCTCCACCTTCGTCTCATTTTCGAGCTAGAATTTGAACAATTTCTTCGATGTTTTTTTCTACTGCTGCTGCCGAATAAAAACAATAAAAAAAACAAACGCAATGCGGTAGCATTCGAAGAATGCATGAATTTTAAGTTAGTCGTCCTGTCGCATTATCTTTCGTTTTATCTTTCGTTTGTTGAGCGCGTAGGCGTATCAGGGGTGGTGGTGGTGGTGGTGGTGGTGGTGAGGGGTTGTCGTAGCGGAGGTGGAGGGGGAAACGGGGTTTTTTTGTGCCTTTTTTTTTTTTTTCTTTCTTTCTCTTCAATTGTGCTACGACGAGAGGAAAAGATCGAAGCCTCGTCGATTACGTTGGCGATGATCGGATACAATCAGCACAATTCGGGCTACAACAAGCTGTTCACTCAGGTATTATTTTTTTTTTGTTAACAAAATAATTGCAATAAATTGTAACAAAAATTGAAACATTGTTTCAATTAAATTCGTTCAGATATTTATATCTTACAAAACGACAATAATTTGACTATTTGTTTTAATCAATGAATTAATTACAATAATTTGTTACATTCAAAAACAAGCAGTAGTAACCCTTTAAACAAACAAACAAACAAATTATGATACACACGAACAATTGCATACACTTTGTTTCGTTGCTTTTTTTCCTCTTTTTTTATTCTAATAAAATACGAACGATCAAATATTCGTAATTGTAAAAATTATCCAATTGATTCGACGAATTTTTTATTGTTAACAAATATTTTTATATACAATATTGTATTGTTAAGCGTGAAGAAGAAGAGAAAAAAATAATCCCACACACATAAACAATCGTATATTTTGTCTATTTTAATATAACGCATACAATCGATCGATAATTAATAATATTATAAAATTAGACTATAGGTGTTGGTCAAGCCTTGCGTAAAATGAAACCTTACGGAGCATGATTAAAAAGCATAACAAACTTGAAATCCTTTATATCCTTAACGGTTTTTTTTTTTCCTTTATCATCATGGGGGTTTAAGCATTATTATTGGTGTTTGCTTTATCAAGCGCGTTTAAATTGTGCGACAGACAAGTTTTATTATGCACTTTCCACAACATTCTATAATATATTTCTATCTATCATCTATCTATCTTCTTCTTCTTCATATATATATATATATATATATATATATTTTTTTTTTTTCTTGTCCTTGAGATAACCCTTGTAATATCTAAAAACAATCTTTTCCTTTTATATTATACTATAAAAATAAGTATATAATTATTATTTTGTTCATATAAAACATGATTAGAATTGAAATGATTTCAACATTGATCAATTGAAAAATTATTTAAAAAAATAAAACAATTTATTCCACAGTAAAAATAAATCAACAAAAATCTTAGACCTTTTGATTGTAATAATATTTTTAGTATATTCAAATTTTCTTATATATCAAAATTACACCCCCAATTTCATATACTTAATCTACATTCAACTACTTTTAAAAAGATTGTTTAAATGTTTATGTTATATATAAAAATTCTACATCTATTTTTTAACTATATCAAAAACTCTCACATATGTTCATGCATAAAGAGAGAAATAGAGAAAGAAACATATATAAAAAAATATTTATAGATATGAATACATAAATAGCAAAGTTATTTTCATTCATGTCAAATATTTCCATCGAATTTCAACGCATACGAATGCAGAAATTGCTTACGTTCCATTCTGAAAGGGGTTGGGATTGGGGAGGTAGGGGGCTGGGGTAGAGAAGGGAAGGGAAGGGTTGCTTGGTTTCTACCTAATAGTGGTATATGGGTCTCTTCTATGGTGTGGTGTGGTGTGGTGGTATGTCGAAACCATAAAGGAGACACACATGTACATGTACATGAGAAATACAGAGGAACTTAGTTATAGGGGTGGGTATGCGAGGGTAAGCAAAGGCCGTTGGCATGACTACGACCCCCCGACCGAGTGAATTCGTTCTATGGAAAAGCTCCTTCGTCTCATGGTAACCAAGACGATTACGATTTCTTTTACAATAAATTTATTTTTTGTACTTTTTTCTTATTTTATTTCTATGTTAATTATCTTCGTGTAATTCATTTCTAAATGAATTTTATCCTATCTGCATACATTTTTCTTTTTTTCTGAATAATTTAAATATATATATAAAAGTATTGAACAACGAACGAGACCTTGAAAATTTATTTCTCTCATTTTTCCTTTCCTTTCTTTTATTTTTTTAATCACTCGAATGATTATCATTCGTATCACACATGGAATGAGAGAATATTATTATTGATCGTGTTATCATTTGATTACGAATATGAATTTGTAATGTTAATATAAAATGAGGGAGAGGGGAAGATGAGATTTAATTTATTAAAACAGAAAATATCTTATGGAATTTTTAGGGATTTCATTTAGGATTATATATATATATATATTATGTATGTTAAAAGTTTCGGGCAAAAAAATTTAACGTTGACAGATGAGATTTATGTTTGATTGTAATTCAGTATACTAGGAGGTATCGTATATCCTTGTTGAAGAGTACTATAACATTTTTATACTATTACTACTACTACTACTATTTTTCTTTTTTTTTTTTCCCGTAGTTTCTACGAGTACACATCTCCCTTGCGTATTGTTTCCTTTTCCTGTTTTTTTTTTTATATGAAAATAAATCAAAATATTCTTCTCGAATTTATTTCATTCATTATTTCAAAAAGCTTTCAAATATATTTTCATAAAATAAATATTATTATTATTAAACACACACACACACACACACATCCATCCATTCGAGAGAAATTTTATTATTTATTTCTAACAATACTTTTCTCTACGATTATAACAATATCCTTTTTACCTTGGAAATATATTTAAATGTAATTTTAAAAAGAAATATTTGGCAAAATAAATAAAAAAAGTCATATCTTTTTATTTGAAATATTCTCGAATAAATATCATATCATACTTTTACGACAATAACAATTGTTCTAACTATCGATATAATTAATTGTTTCATTTAATTACAATTAAATGAATATGATTTCAATGATCATGATGATTATGATGATATTTGTTTTTCTTTTTTGTCTAGGGCTCGGCGGATTCAAACTACTCACAGCCGAGCTCGGATCTCTCGCTGGACGAGGAGAAAGAAAACATAAGACGTGAAAAAGAGAGGCAGGCCCTTAATCAACTTGAAAAAGCTAGGGTGAGTCACATTTGTCCTTTACACACTACCATGTTCTAGTTAGCTTCATGCTCTTTACCTTCCTCTCTTTCTTTCTATCTCAAGTTCCACCATTTCTTTCTCTCCCTCTCTCTCTCTCTCTCTCTCTCTCTCTCTCTCTCTCACTCTTTCTTTCTTTCTTTCTATCTATCTATCTATCCATCTTTTTTTTTCTATCGTGAAAATATAAAAGACAAGTGAGAAAGACTATCGATCGTTTTTGTTCAAACATTCTATGACAATACTACTGACTATACCTTCTTTTTTTTATACCCCATAAAATATAAAATAATATACGAAAAAAACATACTGACACAATTGATAATAATTATTATTATTATTATTCATATAAGTGTTATAATAATTAAATGTTTTATTAATTATTGTGTCGGAGAGATACGTGTTAATTGTTTAATATAGGATTATATTAATGGGTAGCCATCTTTGATATATATACATATATAATTTACGGATATAATTGATTATTATTGTTATTTATATAAATATTGTAATAATTTAATGTTTGTGAATAAATATAAAATAATATACGAAAAAAACACTGACACAATTGACAATAAT
>NW_014569892.1:111915-117915 GCF_001313835.1 Polistes canadensis
TTTAATATTATAGTTGTATTATTTTTCTTATTACTTCTTTTAATTTTATCCATTAGTTTAAAAAAAAACACGTCCCATGATATTGATTATCCTAAACACATGAATATATAAAAAGAAAATGCATTAAAATAATTGAAATAATTAATAAAAAATCAATTTTATATAAATAACAATATAAATTCAATTATAAGTATAAGTAAAAAATTCTCTTTTTTTTTCTTTTTGATTATAATATGAAAATATTCTTCTACCAATAATAATTAAAATCTATTTATAAAATGCAAATGATCAAATAATAATTTTATTAAAAATTCAACATTATAATATCGAACAGAAAGACAACGAAAGCTTGCTTGCTTATAACGTTACCGTTCGTTACGAAAACTTTTAATCGAATGAAAATAAAAACATTAGTTAACAACGATAGGTAAACACGTTGTTCGAACACATTAAACTAAAAGCAACTAAATATAATAATACATCATAAATAAAACAACAACGAAAAGAGAAACAAAGAGTGAAATTTTTCATTATCCAATAATAATATAAATAAAATAGTACTAAACGTTTTGTCATTTTGATAAATTGTTATAACGATTTATTATGATACATATATAGATTATGCATAGAAAATTGTGGGTGGCATGGTAATCGTCTAATTTACAATTAGATCTAATGGATACTATGTCATGCTGATGGATGTGGTTTAATGTTCGAAAGTCATGCGATTTTTAATACTAACCAACACCAACGCCACCACTTACTTTGATTCTAACCTCTTTTTGTTTGATTTTTTTCGGTTTATGGATTAAAGTTCTTTTTTTTGTATTTAATTGGCTGAAAGTTCTCATTAGATACATATATATATATTTGTGTGTGTGTGTATGTGTTAAATAAATTGATTTGATTTTGTTTGTTTGTTTCTATTGCAGACTAAACCGGTTGCATTCGCAGTGCGGACAAATGTTAGCTATGACGGATCCGCTGACGATGATTCACCTGTTCATGGTTCTGCCGTTAGCTTTGAGGTCCGGGAATTTTTACACATTAAGGTAAATTTCTTTGTTCAACAAAAAACGTTTTCTTCTTTTGTTTTTTTTTTTTTCAATCAATCAATTAATTAGAAATAAATATTTACCGTGTTTATCTCGTTTTTTTTTTAATTTTTTTTTTATATTTTTGTATTCTTGTTTTTATCCACACCCAGCCGTCACCGCACCCCCCCCCCCTCAACCCCTCTCACTTTAATTCGACTCGTCGTATTATCGAAAATTCGTCGAAATTTAAATGTTAGATATTTTTATATTTATATATAGAAAAAAAAAAAAAAACACGTTGACACACGATGTTATTTTTGATTTTTGTTTGTGTTTTAGATCGAATTAGATATAATATTTTCGTTCGATGTTAGATATTTATCGATTTCCCATAAAGTTCGATTGAATTCATTCGTGTATTACACTCGTAAAATAAATGTTTTTTGGTGGAAACTTATTACCATCGATGTTTCTTTTTCTTTTTTTTTTTTGGCTATCCTTTAATCCTAAATAATGCGTGTGTTTTTTTTATTGTTTTTCTTTTCTTTTCTTTTTTTTTTTCAAATATTAGAAAAAAGTGTTTGTCGTCTTATTTATAATATTTAAAACAAACAAAAATTAATATTATATATAATATTAGAAAAAAAAAACACACACACACAGAGAGAGAGAGAGAGAGAGAGAGAGAGGAAGGAAGAGGTAGAAGTTATCTGTCAAAATCGATATTAAATTTATCTATATATGAGTTTTTCAAAGGGAAATTAAAGACAGTTAATAAATTTGATGAACAATTTATTATGACCTTGTTGAACGTTTCGTCCCTTACTGGGGACTTCCTCAGCAACTACAAATTTTTTCATTATGACTTGTTAAAAAAAAAAAAAATCTTTAATTTCCCTTTGAAACTCATATATATTAATATACTGTTGGGACAAGAATATTGATAATTAAATTATATTTATCTGTTAATAATAAATTTGTTGAAAATATTTGATAAACGTTAAACAAGAAATCAACTAAGATATATAATTTTCTTCTAAAATATATTTTTTATCGAAATGGATAATGATTTTCTTCTTACGTCTAGAAATAGGAATAAGGAGAAAAGAAGGTACGTTTGAAATCGATTTTGGCAGAATTCCATGTCGGTGCTTTAATCCTTACTTTTTCATCTTTCTTATCTTCGCGATAAAATATAACGAAAGGAAAAGAAAAGAATAGAAAAGAAAAGAAAAGAAAAAAAAGTATAAAAGTCAGACATATATTATTACAAATCGTTGTAACGATACTTTACACACACGAATGATTCGAATCGTTTCGTTTAAAAAAAAAAAGAAAAGAAAAAGAAACAAACCAAAAGATTTTACTAACAATATTAAAACACACATAACGACAGAGACACATTATATAAATTAAATGGTACACGATATATTTTATAAATAAATAAATAAAGTTAATTATTTATTACTGTATATTACCATGATATTTCTCTCATTGTAATTAATAATTTATTATTATTATTATTATTATTATTATTATTATTATTATTAATGTGTCAAATAAACGGTAAAATCAATTTTATCTATTTGTTGACTCAATCCATCATAATTATTATCGATAAATACAGTTAATTCCTAAAAATATATATCTTATATATACAATAATTAAATTTAACCAACTAAATATATTTATTAGTTTAATAAATCTTAAAATAGATATCGTAGATAAATTATTTATATATTTCTGACATATTAATGGATGAAACTATTGCCAAAAAGAAAGGAACATTAACCAATAGAAATTATTTAAGTAATTTGAATTTACGTAACTCGCTTAAAACGATTGCAACAATTACCGAGAAAGTAATAATCATTTTTCTTTTAACATTTTAATATGTGTCTCGCATATATGCGCATACATCATTCAAAGCGTTAAAACAAACGAATAAAAATGCTTAAGTATATAAAATAAGCCCACATTTTTTCGGAATTAACTGTATCGCGAAATTAACAGGAACGAAAAATAAAAACAAACTAAACTAAACCAAAAATAAAAAATAAAAAGTAAAATATAAAATAAAAATAAAAAATAAACCGATGTGTGTACTTATGATGTGTGCACGTAAGGAAGTTATACTTCTTTAACGTATCAAAACGAACATAACCTCAAAAACAACTTCAATTATCTCGCGTACCAATATAATACTCAACATTTGTCAAAAATACAATAATACGATAAAATAAAATAAAGATATTAAATACAATTGATAAAGATTTGAATTAACATGTACAATCTAATTGATTTATTTACAAACAACTTCATGCCGGTAAATTTGAAATCGTTTAGCCCGCGCATTTTAAATATCGACAACTTCGTGGTGTCGATTTTTCGGTCGCATTTAAATTCACTTTTCAAAATGCGCCAAAAGAAGTATAACTTCGATAAAACAAACAAAAAAACAAAAAAACAAAAAATAAACTTAACACACCGAGAAAGGAATTTATAATAATATTAATTAAAAAAAAACCAACCATATATACGTTTAAAGGAAAAATATGACAACAACTGGTGGATCGGGAGACTGGTGAAAGAAAATTGTGACGTGGGTTTTATACCATCCCCGGTGAAATTAGAGGCACTGAGATTGCAGGCTAGCGCAGCACGTGGTACTAAAGGTCTCTATTCAGCACGAGGAGGAGGGTCTTCAGGGAACCTTGGCGAGAGTGGTATGCCTTCACGTGGTTCCACGCCACCTACACCAGGTATCCTAGCACGTCCTTCTTTCATTCCCCCCCCTCGGATAATCCACGGTCTACGTCATCTAACGGGTGGTACTCGCGAACCCTGTGTTTCTCTTCTCTCGACACTTTATTGGTTGTATCAAGATAAAACAATAAAACAATAACACACAAAAAAATAAGAAAAGGAAAACAATATTTTTCATTTTCAACCTAAAGTACCGAGAGAGAGAGAGAGATTCAGCTGGGCTCCCCCCATTAAACCCCCCAAATGTGACGATTAACCGGGATTGGATGAACGGGAGGGGGGACACCGTCCTTTGAAAAGCAACACGTTTCTTTTTTTTGTTTTTTCTTCTTCTTCTTCTTCTTCTACTTCTACTTCGATTCTTGTTTCGTGACAAAACAGTGAAAGAAACGAAATGACGATGAAAAATAAAACTTAATGAGAAAGGGAGAGATACAGAGAGAGAGAGAGAGAGAAAGAGAAAGAGAGAGAGAGAGAGAGACAAAATGAAAGGGAGAACAAAAATGTTAAACAGAAAAGAAAGAAAGAAAGAAAGAAAGAAAAAAAATATCCTAAGTATTATATTAATTCTTTATCTCAATTATCAAATACGTATCTTTTTTTTTTACTCTCATCTTTTTTTTTTGTTTTTTTTTTTTTTCGTTTTTCTTATACCGAATAAATCAACACCCTTATTAAAATTTGGACACGTTATAGAGATAGCCATACACACACTACATCACACCACACCACACCACACGCGCGTGCACACGATTATTATAAATATTATTATTGTTTCATTATTTTCTATTTAAAAATTCTCAAAACCCTTTACTTCACCCCCTCCTCTACACACCGCCTCAACTTCTTTTCTTTTTTTCTATATACACACATTTTTTTGTTTTTTTACAAAAATAAACAAATATCACATTTAAAAAATATTTGTTAGAAAATATTTTTCAACGTGCAATGGCTTTCTTATCCAACATATTGTAATATGTAAAAGCCTACGTGACATACACATACACACACACACACACACACTTTTTATACTTTTTATTTTTAAGTTAGATGCTTTATTTCCTTGCAAATCGTGACCCTCTTTATATATGACACACACTAGTATACTATAATATAATAATAATAAAAAAAGAAAGAAAAAAAAACACACAAACAAACAAGCAGTCAATTCGAATTTAGTGATCAATTATTGGATATTGCATGATCATTGGAATGTTAACGAACTCTCATTCATTCATTCGTTAGATCCTTCAATTCTAAAATCAATCAATCAAACAATTTAATTATTTCATTTTAATTATTTATTATTTTTTTTTGTGGGGTGGGGGGGGTGGTAGGGAGAGGGAGTAGGTGTAAATCATCAATCGATCAAATAAACTATCAAAGCTTTTTCATAGCACCCGATCGAATTCAATACCAGGCTTGATATTTAGGCATCAAACTTTTTCACATTATTTACACGTTACTGAAATATTTTTACAAAAAAATCAAACCACTTACAACAATACACCCACACACACATAAATACATACATACATACATATATATATAAATATTACATGCATACGTATACGTGAACCACTTGTTAACATTAAAAAACAAAAACATAAAAAGAAATCTAAAACCAAACGACACGCTCGCGACCATTTTTTAGCATTTGAATAATTGCTGTAGATGAATCTTGGTAGTTTTGCTGCTATGGATTTAGCGAGCGTATGATAAATTTAGGATATAGTTATTTTGCACCCGAGCAAGCAAGCAAGCAAGCAAGCAAACAAGCAAGCAAGCAAGCAAACAAGCAAGCGTTTCTAAAAAGGCTTTAATTTTTATATTCATATATAGTTGATATATATATATAAATATATATATATGTATGTTACTGTCAAAGCCGGAAATCAGGCATTTATTAGCAAATCCTCAGCATTACTATGAATGTGAAGAGCCTTCAGACGAAGTCAGAAATAAGACTTTTTGGAGAGTTTTTCCTATCCATAGAACATAATACTTTGATATTCTATAGAATATCAAATTACTATTTAAACAACGTTGAAAAGAAAGTGAATAGATTTTAATGAAACTTATATTAAATTAAAGTACACACTTTTGTCTACGCGTAGAACACCATATCGAGTTATAAACTTAGCATGTAAAGTTCAGAAAATGTCAGAGAATGCAATGCTGTAAATTGTGCATCTTT
>NW_014569892.1:118435-119094 GCF_001313835.1 Polistes canadensis
AGAATGCAATGCTGTAAATTGTGCATCTTTAAAATTTCTTTGATAAATTTCGGTGAATAATTTTTATACTTTTAGCAAACAGATTTTAATGATTTTTATATTAAATTAAGGAGCACTCTTTTCTCTACGTGTAGAATACCTTTTTAAATCATAAATCAATCTGCAAAGGTTCATAAAATAGCAAAGAATGCACTGCTGTAAGTTGTGCATCTTTGCAGTTTCTTTGAAAAATTTCGGTAAATATTTTTTATACTTTTTGCAAATAGATTTTTATGAAACTTATATTAAATTAAATTGCACTTTTTTATCTACACGTAGAGTACAAATTTGAGTTATAAATTAATCTGCAAAGGTTCATAAAATAGCAAAGAATGCACTGCTGTAAGTTGTGCATCTTTGCARTTTCTTWGAAAARTTTCGGCAAATATTTTTTATACTTTTTGCAAATAGATTTTAATGAAACTTATATTAAATTAAAGTGCACTTTTTTATCTACACACAGAATAGCCAATTTTTCTTTGCCATTTTTTTACATAGTAATGCCGAGGATTTACTAGTAATGCCTGATTTTCGGCTTTGACGGTAACATATGTATATATATATATATTTTTCTTTTCTTTTCTTTTCTATTTTTTCTTCTTTTTTTTTTAATTTTTTTT
>NW_014569892.1:119189-131794 GCF_001313835.1 Polistes canadensis
AATTATTGAATGTGCATCTTTAAAAAAAAAAACAATGTTGGTTTGATTTTTTTGTTTCTCTTTTTTTTTTTTTTTTTCTTTTTTTTTTTTTTTTTTTTTTCTCTCGTTAAGGTGACGACAACGACAGCGTTGGTAACGTGAGACCAGGAAAAGCAACATTGACCACACCGCCTGCCAAAGAAAAACGAAAGAATTTCTTCAAGAAACCGGTAATTTAATGTAACTTATCCACATTTTCCCTATATCAAAATATCCCTAGAAATGATTAAATTTCTTTAAGTTATTTGGATATCAGTTTAAAAATCCTAACCCGTGTTGCTAATAACAAATGTTATTTCTTTTTAGGAGACCACAACACCATACGACGTTGTACCTTCGATGAGGCCTGTTGTCCTAGTTGGACCTTCTCTAAAGGGCTACCAAGTTACCGACATGATGCAAAAAGCACTATTCGATTTTTTGAAACACAGATTCGAAGGAAGGTAAAACAATTATTCGATCAAATATTTATTAATTACATTTATTTTAACTATCTGAATAAAGTTCATGCAAATAATTGAATATCAGTTCAATGCTGTTTAATTTTGTTCTTGTTAACAAATGAATAATTAAAAATCTTCCTCGCGAAATTATTAATATAATTTAATTTTTATTAAAATATATTCATTAGAATAAAAAATTTCGAATAAGACTCACGGAAACAACCCAATTTGTTTGTTGTTTCTTCTTAAAGGGGAGGAGGTAGAAGGTTTATCATTGAAAATATGTATTTTTCGGTATAATTAATTAGTACTTTCGTTATAGGATTATTATAACAAGGGTGATGGCTGATATCTCGTTAGCAAAGAGATCATTATTGAACAATCCTACAAAAAGAGCGATCATGGAAAGATCTGGAAGTAGAAGTAGTTGTTTGGCGGAAGTTCAAACCGAAATCGAGAGGATTTTCGAACTGGCCAGGACACTTCAGGTTAATCACATTTAATATTCATCTATCATTTCCAATAACAATATCATCGTTTTAATATTGTTTAAAAAATCATTCGAGATTTTAACACGATATAATTAATTTTTAAAATAACGAATAAATAATTTTTAATAATTTTTTTTATAGAAAAAAAAATTTTAAGAATCATTTAAAAGAAATTAAAATTTATTACAGATAAATAATAAGTCTAATACACACACACACACACACGTTTCATTTAAATTACGTTTAGTTTATAACAAAAGAAAAAACACACGCACACACACACGTTTGAACATTTAAAAAAGTTTTAATAACGAAACCGTAAAAAAAGTACAAAAGTTAGTTACTATTTTCTTTCAACAGTTGGTAGTACTGGATTGCGACACGATAAATCACCCATCGCAATTGGCTAAAACGAGTTTGGCGCCAACGATCGTTTATTTGAAAATTTCATCGCCAAAAGTATTACAAAGGTTGATCAAGACCCGTGGCAAATCGCAAATAAGGCATTTAAATGTTCAAATGGTAGCGGCTGAAAAATTAGCCCAATGTCCGCCAGAAATGTTCGACGTAATATTAGATGAAAATCAATTGGAAGATGCCTGCGAACACGTTGCCGAATATCTCGAAGCTTATTGGAGAGCCACCCATCCTCCTGTTGTTGCTGCAGTACCACGTGCAATGCCAGCACCTGATGCACCTGTTGATGCGTTAACTCCTCGAGTTACACCAGGTATCACTGATTTCTATCTATCTATTTATCTATCTATCTATCTTTATTTCTTTTCTCTTCTTCTTACTTTTCTTTTTTTATACGATCGACGACAAGAACAACAATAATAGCAAAAAAAAATGGCAAAACAAATACGCTCGAATTTATTTTACGGATTATAACGTTGAAACATTTTAATTATTAATATATATGAGTTTCAAAGGGAAATTAAAGACATTTAATAAATTTGATGAACAATTTATTATGACCTTGAGTCATAATTAAATTTCCCTTTGAAACTCATATATATTAATATACTGTTGGGACAAGAATATTGATAATTAAATTTTAATTATTATTCAATCTAAATATTGTTAAATTAATTTTCGAAAGAATATATATATATTTATAAATAAAATATTGTACAATCACAATCCTCCCCAACTCAGGAAATAAACTCGAGCGTGTTTTAAAGTAAAGTAAAGTAAAGTAAAGAAGAAAAAAAGAAACACAAAAAAATGGAATTAAAAACTTTAATCGATAATTGTCGTAAGAAAAAAAAAGAAAAATAATATTATACTCTCGTGAAAATGTCCCCCCCCTCCCCCTCCACCCCCAAATTCCTTCTTCCTCTTCTTCCATCCTATCAAAATTCCCATTTCCCATGGTCTCTCATTTTTTTTTTTTATTCCCTCGGCCCTTTGCTCTTTGGGAAATTACTTTTTTCTTAAATTTTTTTTTTCTCTTCTTCTTTTTTTTCTTTCTTTTATTATTATTATTATTATTATTATTATTATTAATAATATGCATATCTATTATATATAGTCCACTAGAAAATTTCTAACGAGACCCAATTCCGTTTACTAACACTCGACACTTTCTTGTTGATCCTTCAGGTGCCCATCACGAGAGTTACTACGGCCACGAGCCAAGAGGTAACTTTAACCCTTTTCCCTTCGAGCTCATCATCGTTGCATCCTAAACCCTTTTCCCATCCCCCGCCACTCCTTCAGCCAACCGCGACCCCTGTTTCTATTTCTTTTTCTTTTTTTTTTTTGTCTTTTTTATCTGTCATTTATCACTTTCTTTTCTATTTTTTTGTTCTCAAAATACACCCCCATTCACTAATTTGTTTTTCATTTCGATAATATACACATATTTCTATTATAATAATAATAATAATAATACGAGAAGAAAAAAAATTAGTTAATTTCATCGTCACCGTTTATTTATTTCATCGTCACCGTTTAATTATTTCATCGTCACCGTTTAATTATTTCATATCGTTGTCATCGATTGCACGCCAATTGGATTATTCTACAAAAACTTTATGCGCATGCACCGCACATTTGATAGAAATATTTTTATTATTATTTTTATTTATTTATTTATTGCATTTCATTACATTTCATTTGTTATAGACCTATTTCTTTTTTGTTTTTCAATTATAATTACGGCCAACAAAATTCGATTATCATTGTTCTCGTGTATATTGTATCCACTTTTGCATTTACTTATGTGTCTTTGTTTTTTTTCTTTTTTTATTTTGGAAGAGAACTCCTCCAGAGTTGCCTAATTGGATATAAAAATGAATTATGAATGAGCTTGGACAACAATAGGGATGAATTTTATTGTTCAATCAACGTTTTATACGTGAACTTGACTTTGGTTTTTTTGTTTCTCTTACATTTTTTTAATTATCTTCATTCCGATCCGTATACGCTTTCGATGTTGAAGTTTTCTTTTTTATTGTTTCCTTTTTTATGTTACCAAATATATATATATAAAAAAAAAAAGAGAACAAAAATGAAAATGATACACCTGTCATTTGATTATGTCGGTATAGTAGATGCATGTTTATATTCTATGTAATTAGTAGCACGTATGGAATACAAATACACACTTGAGCAAGCACGCACGTACATACACATTTACTCACACAAACACAAGTATATACAAAGGATAAACTCGAACATTGTACGTAAGATAAAAATAGGAGAATTTTGTTTGTTAAAAATTCGAAATATTTTTTTTTACTTGTTTCGTTTGTTTTATTTAAGGAATTAAATTTTTTGTATCCAACAATCGTTATATATTTCGTTTGAAATAACTTAATGGGGAAAATTGTACGAAAATTTTGTTTACGAAGGATAATCATTTTTTTTTACCAATTACATTTTGTTTGTATATTTTTCAGAATAGTATAGTGATTAATATAATATATTATATAATATCAAATGAAAATCTCTTAACTGCTTATATAAAATAACGTAAATAATATTCGTGTCGTATAATCGAACAATATTTTCTTTTCTTTTTGTTACTCGTTTTCTCGTGATTCGTTTGATGATTTGTTTGTTTTTTTTTTCATATTTTTTTTTTTTCTGTTTTTTCAGCAGCATTTTATGCAACAACAAACGTGTATCCGTTGCAGTGTGAGAGAGATAATGAGACCGAGCCTAGATGACCTTCTTCTTATTAATTTTCGATTGTTTAAAATAATAGGAAAAAGAAAACAGAAAAAGGAACGTTCATTCTTAATCTTATTTCATGTTTTTCTCATTTTCTTATTTTTTCATATTATTTTAATTTTGTCGTTCCACAAATGAGATACGAACGAAAAATCAATTGTTTTCTACTCACGTCAAATAACAATTTTTTTTCTTTTGTTTTTTTTTTATACAATTATTGGTAAAATGTTGTCTCAATAATTTTCCTATTTTTTGTGTTTTTTTTCTTTTGAGAAATTATTTTGTTCAATTTGTCTAAACAAAAATTATTTGGATATTTTATTTTGTTGTTTCTTCTTCTCAAATTAATTAACAAAGATTCACATAATTTATTATATTACAACTGTTATATATATATATAATATAGAAAATGTTAATCTGTTTAAAAATGCAAAATATAAAAAATAGAAAAAATGAAAAATAAAAAAACAGCCTAACAACCTCTCTCGTTGCACGCTAAGAGAAAAAAAAGCTCTCTACTACTCGTCTATAGGCTCACACGGACACACGAGTGGATTTAAAGTTTATTTTGTTTATTTTTAAAATATATATTATACGAATACATATATTCACAAAAATATCGAATTATCTTGTAATCGTGCCAAAATCGTCGGTATTTTCATTTCCAATTTGTTCGTACATTTTTTTTTTTTTTCGAAAAATATTTCATCTAACAAATTTTAATCCATTTCATTTGTTCAGAAAATTCGTGTATAGGAGAAAAAAAAAGTATACGAATAAAAAAATTCTAATAATAAATAATAATATAATATAGAAATAATCTCAAAAGTGGATATTATATTTGTGTAAAAAAACAAATTATTTTAATAACAATAGCTCTCAAATGTAAATTTCATTTCATTCGATATAGAAAAAATCATTACATTTTAAAATACAATTCTATACGAATTTACTGAACGGTTAGATAAAGAAAAAAAAAAAAAGAATAAAAAAAAGAAAAAAAAACAAACCATATCATAAATCATCATACATCATCTCTAAGTCCACGCGTGTTCCCAGAGCAATGCCAAATTAACACGCTCAAAATTATCATAGCTGTGATAAGCACGCGCGTATAAAATACAAAAACAAATAAACTACATACATCGTTGCCCATATTTGTTGTATCGTTTAAAATAATAATCCTTAGTATCTGTAGGTTAAAAAAACTGGGAAAAAATTGCTAATAAAAGCAAGCAAACAAAAATGAGATCGAAAAAATGATGAAAAATTGAACTATTGGGGTTGGGGTGGGGGGAGGGAGGGGATGAAGATTGCCGAGGAAAATAATTTAACGAGAAAAGAGAGAAAAAAAAAAAAAAAGGGGGATAAAAAAATTATATTAAAGATTTATCGAAAAAGAAAAATAAAAAACCATACCATACAAAAAGGAAAAACAAATCTCACGAAAGCTCTGACTCCGATGTTCTCTGTTTTATTTATCTTTGTCCTAAAAGCGGTTGTGGTGGAGGCGGTTGCTGCGACTGGGGTCATCCGAAAACAGGGCCGGCTCAGCACGACCGGTCAAAACTGATGAAAATCCAACAATCCCAAAGTTTCAAATCCAACAATCGAATTAAGTGACAGACCAGAACCCCCACCACCCTTTCGAACCTTCTTCTCTCTTTAATTCTCTTCGTTATTCTTCGTTATTATCAAACATGGACGCCAAACTTCATAATTTTTAAACGGAAAAATAAAGAAACGAGGAAAAAAAAGGAAAAAAAAGAGAGAAAGAGAGAGAGAGAGAGAGAGGGGATTAAAAGAAAAAAAAAAAAGAAAAAAAAACAAATATTATCTGTGATTAGGGAAAAGTCTACTTAATCAAAAAGGGCCGCGTTGTAAGTACACCCTGAACTTGGGCTTTGGTGCATGGGCCCAAATGAGAGAAAGAGAGAGAAAGAGAGAGAGAAAGAAAGAGAAAGAGAGAGAGAGAGAGAGAGAGAGAGAGAGAGAGAATATATTATAAATATAGTGATTTAATTTACCCGGTGATTTCTTAGTTATTTCATAATCAACATATCCCCACCCCACCCCAGCCCTTTTTTTATACGTCAAATTTGACAGATTTTACAAATTATTTTCAATCTTTTGTTTGTCTTTATTATAAAATCCTTTTTGTTTTTTTTTCTCTCTCTAATTACTTCACTTCGATCCCCATGAATTTTTGTTCTCATTTTTTTTTCTTTCGATTATCAAAAGTAAAAAAAAGAATCTCATTACCCAAATCCTAACCTCAATTTTCTTATCGTTTGTCTCGCAAAATCTTCGTTTCGCAATTATACAATCTCACATAGAATAGGAAATTTTAGATTAGTGTTTAACCCTTCTTTGCATGATTTTTTCTTTTCTTTTAAAATAAATCAGGGTGACGTAATTAATGTTCTAGATTAAAGGAAAAATATTTAAAAAAAATCCTAATGCTATTTTTTGACGACTGCGTTTTGTTGTACGCAATAGTCGCATAAAAAGTTGCCAGCAACAACAAATATACAGTACAAGGGTTTTGAGTACCTTTTTCTGTTGATTAAATATTATGATTGAAATTTCTATCATCATGCAAAGAAGGGTTAACGTTAGATATTAACGTGACGTTGATTAGCCTAATCGAATGTTTCTCTCGAAATCGAAATGAATATTTCGGTTTGTTGTGTTTTTTTTTATATTATTTCATTTCACCATTTTTCTTTTTTATTTTTTCTTCCTTTTTCCGTTCAAACGTGTCACTCGTTTAATTGTATTCGTCTCGACGTTTTACTTTTTTATTAAAATGAAAATTTAATTATTATTATTATTATTATTATTATTATTATTATTATTATTATAACTATTCGAACGTCGGAGTCTCTGCGAGATAAGAAAAAAAATGTGATTTTGACAAAATATATATATATATATATATATATATGTATTTATATTAATATTTATATTTATATATATTTATTTAAATGTTTTCACACTCGCGCACTTTTATCAAGCGATAAATTTACATACAATAACAATTTTTGCCAATGTATTTTGCCTTTTCTTTTTTTTTATGTTTTATATTATTTTCTAGCTTGCTGTTGTTAAGCTCTCACGCATGCTATTTGTAAGATACGCATGATTGATTGATTGTTTTAGTATATTGGTAGCATGATATTTTTGCAGCAAATAATTATTTACACATATATATCCCTGTAATACACTTTCTGTATGATTTTTCTAACGAAATTGTTTTTTCTTTCTTTTCTTTTTTTTTTTACAATGCTTTTTACTATTTTTTTTATATTTTTTTTTTAATCTTTTTTCTATTTATTCTCAAAGAGATCCATGCTTAGGAATGTTTTATTTAATACGAATAATTATTAATTAAAACATATCATAAACAATATTTATTCGATTATAAACGTAACGTTAGTCTAAACGTACACGCAACTTCATTTCATTTCAATCCATCTCGTTTTGATAAACAAATTTTGTAATTACTGCACTTGCAAGCACGCCATTTCAAAAATTATTACTCAATTAAAGTAGTTTGCAAGAGTAGTTACGAAAACAAAATGAACAACCCCGAAGCATGGATATCTTTGGGTACGAACAAAAAAAGAACAAAAGAATGAAATAAAACCATAACCTCAAAAAAAAAAAAAAAACAAAAGAAAAAACCAACTCCGCCGAAAAATCTAATAAAAACGATACGATATGTCTTATTATTATTATTATTATTATTATTATTATTATTAAAAAAAAAAAAAAAAGAAAAAATCCCCAAATCTGAAACACAGGTTCAGGATCGTATAGTGGAAGCGGACACATGAGTGGTGGTGGCACGAGAAGATCCCGTTTGGAAAGGATGGATCGTGATCGAATGGATCGTAGTGATCATGATTACGGTACCGAAGAGGAATCATACGTAACTGATTATGGCAATGCATCGAGACGTCGCCAACAGCAAGACTCGCGTGCACTTAACGCCATTTAGGAGCTGGGGCCCCGGGGCCTGTCGCTACAGCGCTGTCCCTACCTGCGCACCACCGCCCTTTAATTGTGTGTGGGGGTCGCTAATGGAAATACAACAGAACAAACAAAAAATTAATATAAAACAAGGAAAAAGAAAAACACACACACACACACACAAAAAACAACAGCAAACAAAATGCACACATTGAAAAAAAACCCGTTCGCGCTATTTAAAAATACAAAACAAAATGAATTATTCAACAAATAAAATGAATACACGAAATAAAAATATATATATATATATATATATATGTATGTATATGTATATGTATATGTATACATATATATATATATATATAAATAAACCAACGACACTCGAGTAATCAAACGAGAAGAAGAACGAAAAAAAATAATTTAACACACACACACACGCGCAAAGGAAAAATAATAATTATAATTAAAATAACATTCTTTATGAGCTAACCGAACGTCCGAAGCACGTGGGGAGTGGGCCGATTCTTTCTCTCTCTCTCTCTCTTTTTCGAATTTTTGTTGTCCATTTAACTATATCTCTCTTTTTCACTATCACATTCATATTAAAATTGTCAACGATTTTTTTATATCATTTAACGACATTCTAAATGCTACTACACCCCCTCCCCCATCTCCCCCACCACTCTTCTTTAAGCTAAGTCTATTTATTCGAACGAATTTTGATTTTACATCCCCATTACGTTAAAACATACACATACATACATATATATACATACGAAAATACACGTACGTATGTATACGTAATATTGAAGTATACATATACGTATATATGTGTGTTAATTATTTAATTATAATTAAATAAAATTTTCATTGAATTATCGTTTAATAATAAATAATATCGATTTATTTAATCGAATATATAAAACGTCAAACAATTTATTGTAATTATATTTTAATAATATGTGTATACATGAGAATAAAAGTATACATGTATTATTAATCATTTGATTACAATAATGCAATGATATTAAATATACAATATTATCATGATTATTTTATTTATTCTCATCATTTTATTACAATTAATTACTAATAATATATATATGTGTATGTATGTGTATGTGTAAATTATAACAATTCATCGATAATCAACCGAGCCGAATACAAAACATAAAATTATATACGAATTTCAAAACGTATATATTTCTCACGGCTCATTTGGTTCACTTTAAAACCTTCACCCCTACTACCCCCTCGCCCCCATAGCCCACCCCACATCATTCGATAAAAATAATCGTTCTAATTCGAAAATATTTATACATTGTATATCGATATCATCGTCGACAATTAGAAAAAAAAAAAAGAGAACAAAACTCGTGTATTCACTTTCATCATTGAAGTGTGTGTTGTTGTCATCCGATCGAGATCTAATCGAGATTATTTTTCTTCCAAATATCTTCGATACTTTCTATCAATTAATTATTTCTATTTGTAAAATAATATTCAACACGAATTTTGTTTTAAAATAGTTTCCTTCGTTCTAAGTATTTTAATTTTATGATTGATCAGATTTCATTCTATTACAATTTGTCAATAATTCATCTATTTGTATATATATATTACTGAGAGATATTTCATCTTAATTATTTTATCTAAATTATTTGAAATAATTTTATACATTAGATAAATTTGGTTAAAACATTTATATCTATATAAAAGCATCAATTGTAAATAATTTATATTCGAAATTCATTCGATTTTGTATTTATAGGTTATCTTTTCATATCATTTTCTTTATTAATTTTATTTATTAATAATTTACAATATATTTATGTATACACTGTTGTTTTTTTCTATTTCGATTGATCGATTAACGCAATTAAATTTCATTTCTCCCGCTCATTTATTTATTTATTCATCTGGATTATCAATATACAGTATCTATGGCGGCCATATTGTATTCACAGCGTTTTCGTAATAGCAGCACAGTCCCCTTACACAGGCTCGGTCGTTCAGTGTGCACGCTATAATAATAAAACCTAATTGCGACCCGCACCTATTTATCTATCATGCTACCGGGGCCACATTTCTTCCTATTATGCGATTTTCAATCGTCGTTTAGCCCAATAAACTAAAATATACGTTGTTACTTTATAAAATACGGTCTTTCTTCTTCTTCTTCTTCTTCTTACAAATATTTGATTATACCCTAGTTATACGGTTTATTATTTATCTTTATCTTTATAATTTGTCGTTTTTTTTTCCTTTTGAAGAGTATAATTAATAAAAACAAAATTAAAACAAAAATTTATACGTGTACGAATATATTCATGCATATATTTAACACCTTTCAACTTATATCAATAATAATTTATACTAATAAATGGTTAGATTTGAAAGTAAAATTAATAGATCACATGAAAATAATCATTAAAAATATTAATATTTAATATACAAAATTTTGCAATTGTGTTGTAATACTTGATTACAATATTTAAATGAAATTTTGGATTAAGAAATTGTTTTTACAATATTAGAGATACGTTTAGTATTAAACAATAAATTGAATACGTGCACGTGTGTAATTTTGTTTCAATTAGAAAATTATTAAAAAAAAAACAAAAACACAATAATTTCTATTGATGGCAAATAATTTCGATTATATGACATAGCAAAAGAAATAAATCAAATATGATGAAAATTGAAATCAACGACACAAAAAATGGCAGATTAAAGTAATTGCAAATAAATGACAGATAAATAATCCGTATAACTAGGATCAATAAATAAATAGTATATCTAATTAAACGGATGTGTGAATTGATTATAATTAGATTATTATTAAAAATCGAGATCTATAAATAATAAATATATATTGCTTATCATTCTCGAAATGATCTCGATCTCGTACGACGTATTTATTATTAATGGCGTCGTAAAACATGATTTATTCTTCTAATTAGTATCTAATGACGTATGACGAAAAGTTTGACCGATACGACGATGATTATCGACCAAGAACACTCACGCACACACGTGAATTCAAACACTAATGAAACTTACATTATTCATATTTTTGTGTGTATATAGTATACATACCTCTTATTAAATATATACATATATATATGTATGTATATTAACACGCATGCACATACAAAACACACACACATACACATACTTGGAAAATATACTTAAATAAATTATCATCCGATTATTACAATTAAACGAAAAATATTCTAATTAATAAATACACACACATACACACACACACACATATATATATAAATAAGAGGAATATTAATGATTTAAAAAAAAAGATATGATAGTATTGTAAATACTTGTAAGAAGCCTTCAAGAAGAACAGATAAAAAGAAAATTATTATTAATAATAATTATATAAAATGAAAATAAAATTAATAATTAATTAATAACAAATACGAATCCTTCGGAATAGTCGATAACATTCGAAGTGATATTTAAAAGAAAAAAAAAAAAACGAAAAAAAAGATGAAAATAAAAATAAGAGAAGAAAAAGGTAAGGGATATGATTAATAATATTTGTAATTAAATCTTTACTTGTTTTTTATATATATTTAAAGAGACAAACAAAGGAACTAGCGCAGAAGAAAACAAAACGACAAAAAAATATTAAATATATTTGATAAGTGCGGGGAACGTCTTCGTGATCTTGCACACATTAAATAATATAAATAAATAAATAAATAAATGAATGAATAAATAAATAAATAAATAAATATATAAATATAAATAAATATAAGAATATATATTATACTTCGTATAATTCTAGATCAATGAATCATTTTGAATAATACGGTAACGTGCTTGGGTACGATTTACTGTTCTTTATTGCAGTTACTATTAATATCACACACGAATACTAATACACATACACATACACTGTATACATAAACGAGGGGAAAAACTACAAAAAAAAAAAAAAGTAAAAAAAATTAAAGAATAAAACACGTGTGTAGGAATTAACGCGAAAGTATGTTTCTTGACTAGAACGATGTTTCTCAAATTTTCTAATAAGTACAATTGTTTGCAATATACATGGTGTCTCGTGTAATATGTCAGACCAATTTCATAAATGAAAAAAAAAAAGGAAATGCCAACAAATGTTCATACATACATACATACATACATACATACATACATACATACATGTGCACGCATGTATTATTTGTAAAAACTTTTTTTCATTGTTTTAGAATGAAAGTGGGACTTACATGTTTTGACACAAACACATCCTGTAGATTATGATAATTAATTAATTAAATTAATTTAAATGGGAAAAAATTGGTTAATTAATTAATATTGATCTATATATATATATATATATGACATTTGATGAGAAACGATAATGATCTTGTTATTATTAATGTAATAAAGATCGAATTTATTCGAAATAATCGTGTATATAATACTCGGAGTGTCAGAAACATTAAATACAAAT
>NW_014569892.1:131869-133996 GCF_001313835.1 Polistes canadensis
AAAGAAACAAACGATGTAATATATATTTCTCTCGTCGCGTTTAGAAATAAATATAAATTAATTAATCTTTCGATATATATATAATATATAACTCGTCTCGATCGGTATAAATAAATAAATAAATAAATATATATATGTATATGAAGGAAAAAAAAGTGTGAAACTATGATCGAGAATTGTTTTCCATAAATTTCATTTCTAATTTTCTTTTTTCCTGTTGTTGTTGTTGCTGCTGCTGCTGCTGTTGTTGTTGTTGTTGTTGTTGGTTGTTGTCGGGTTTTTTGTTTCTCGATGTAGAAAAGAATAAAAGATAAAAAAATTAAATAACCAAACCGAACTCCGAACAAAAGTATAAGAGAAAAATATATTAATTGATATTTATTTCGTTTGTTATCTTTTTCATAGTGAAACAATTAATTAACGAATTAATCATTTATTTATTGTTAAAAAATGTTTTTCGAACGAACGAACGAACGAACGAACATTTTGTCAGGTTTACGAATAAGTTTTAATTTTTTATTATTGTATCTATGTCTCTCTCTCTCTCTCTCTCTCTCTCTCTCTCTCTCTATAATAATAATAATAATAATAAAATAAAACATGAAGTTTAAGAAGAAAAGAAAAAGCAAACTAAAATTTCTACGATTCACACATCTTTTTTAATCAGAAACATTTGTTGTGTATATATATATATATATATATATACACAAATTATACACACTGATACACGTAAACAAACATATATCCACATATTTACACGAATTACTTTGTATTGTAAATCTTTGCAAAAAAAAAAAAAAAACAGATTGTCAAATAATTTCTAAATGAAAATGAAAAGAGAGAAAAATAATATTGTCGAAAAGATTTATCCGAACGAACGAACAACGTAACGCGTGTGTTGTTGTTTCCTTTAGAATAGTTTATTTTTTTATTTTACATTATTTCTTTTTTTTTTTGTTTTTTGTACAGTGAACAGTAAAAAAGTATACGCGAGTTGTACGAATGATTTGTGTCACATTTTTATTCATCTATTTGTTTCTATTTTTTTATACACGATAATGAGTGCATAATTTGTTTTCTTTTTTTTATTTTTTTTTTTTTTTAAACGCACGCTAGTACGACAATTGTTATATTAAAAATGGTGTGAATGATTTTAATTAAATATATTATATTTTTGCAATTGTTTTCGATTGTTTCGATGATTAAGGAACAAAAAAACAAGTAAAGGTATGAGAGAAAAAAAAAAATAATAAGCATATGAAAATGAATAGACGAATATATGTCCCATGTATTTGTCTCTGTGTGTGTTTTCTTTTTTTCATCGCTGACACAACGCGTTTTGTAAATAATATTACGAGAATATTAAGATAGAAAATAATAATTATATAAAAATATTTCATCTCGCGCGCACACACGTGATAAAACTTTATCCAAGTAAAACTCACGCTTCCACTTTTATAAATCGACAAATTTTCATCCACCCTCTATATTTTTACTCATTTAAATCTTTGATCTTTTAAATAAGGAATTTTTTTCTGTAACAAAAATAAACAATGATTTTAATTATTTTTTAAAATCACGAAAAATATTAGAAGAAAAAGCAAACGAAAAAAAAAATAATTAATGAATAAAAACTTTGTCATTGAATAATAACAATCACAGAAGAAAAAAGAAAAATGAACGAAATAATTAAAAAAAATTGATTAACCAATCTAAGACGAGTAAAAAATGACAAACAAAAAAAAAAAAAACCAAAGGGGAAAGGGTTTAACTAAAATCTTTAATTGGGGAATATATGCAAACATACATATACATACACACACACACATAGAAACACGCACGTACACACATACTCGTACGCATAAAATAATTCTTCGAATCGTGAAGATTTCTCCAAAATGGAATGAACTATGAATGAACTATGAATGAAACAATAAAGAACAAAGTTGGAAGCGAGGGTGTACCCTTTTATTAAGAGGTGCCGCGTAGAATATAAAAAAAAAAAAAAGAAATAAAGGGCCGCGCGAAAAAATTGTCTTTTTTATATTAAATTAATATATATATATATATAAATACAAATATAAATAATAAATATAAAATTGTCTTTTTTATATTAAATTAATATAT
>NW_014569892.1:134058-135096 GCF_001313835.1 Polistes canadensis
TTCGTTCGTTGGCTTGCACCGTATTTCATATTAAATAATATTAAAATAATATTAATATTAATACTATAACATTAATAATAATAGTAATAATAATAATAATAATAATAATAATAATAATAATAATAATAATAAGTGATTAAAATGCGAAACTCTCTCGTTGAATGCAGTCCCAATTATGGTTGGAAGGTCCAAACGAGGAGAAGGGCTCGTTTAATATTATCGAATAGAATTCATTTTAAAAATCTACAAAACAATTGTTTCCTAATATGTGATCTACTTCATGATTGAATATACAAAACATAATTTAAAAAATATTCATACAAAACGTGTGTCCTATTAAACCAAGTTCCGATCATCAGAAGACAATTTATGTTCATAGGAATGAAATTATTTCATACAATGACATTGTATCATCAAGTTATACAATTAATCTAAACTTGTTCAGAATTTTTTTCGTCAAAAATATCAAACGGTGGACATTGTTTTGTAAAACTCGAGTCTAATCATTTTAATTATTTTCTATAAACATAAATAAAATATTATTAAGACACACAAAAATGACTATAATTTCGAACACATTTTGTATACACGTTTGTATGAACATTTGTTCGTTGTTTTAAAATGAAAGTAAGGCATATTAGGAAAAACAAAAACACATTCAGTATATTAATATAATTATGAATAATGATGATGATGATTATTATTATTATTATTATTATTATTGGTAATGTATAAAACTATTGTTTAATATAATAATAATAATAATAGTGAATTCTATTCGTACGAGTCCTCTCTAAACGTGCTTAGGAATATTCGCGAAACGCCTGTCTTTGTATCAAGCCTTAAGGCTTTCGCAATAATATCGTTGGCCATGGTCAAATGTGGTTTCGAAAGTATACTTGTGTGTAAATGATGAGTATTATGATGACTAAGATGATGATGATGATGATGATGATGATGATGATGATGAAATTAGAATGAAATTAATGATCGTTACGTATCACGAATTTACGAATCGTTTTGTTTCTTGTTGTTTTT
>NW_014569892.1:135437-137407 GCF_001313835.1 Polistes canadensis
AAAAAAAAAAAAAAAGAAAAAAAAATATTAAGGACGACGAGAGAATATATTTCCATTTTTTCAATTTAATATATTAAATATATATATATTATTATTATTACAAAATAAAAAAGGAGACGAGATTGAATATAATTAATTACATTATTATTTCTATAAAAAAAAAAAACATAAAATATATATATAAATATAATTTGTTTATATGCATCTCTCACCGTTCTTATCGATCTGGTATTTTTTAATTTTTTATTTTCTTCTTATTTTCTTTAACGAACGATTTAAAAATAATTACTCAACGATGTGTAATTATTTGTTTCTCCCCTCAACCCCTGTCACGCATATAAAAGATTATTTATTTCTACTGTTGTAACGTGAATCTGATAAAAAAAAAATAGATTTAAAGTCCAAAAAAAACAAAGTAGGGGAGAGGGAGGATTTCATGAAGTAATTATAAATTATTTACGAGATCGTTAAAATATACGAGAATCGAACGAACGTGTATGAAAGAGTATGTGTGTGTGCATGAGAGAAAGAGAGAGAGAGAGAGAGAGAGAGAAAAAAAATATTTAAATGTGTGTTAAAAAGAAAGGTGTGTGAGAATTACAATTTATTCGGAATTGGAATTGTGGTGATATTTATTGAAAAAACGAGATTTTGGTGTAAATTGTATTCTAATAACAAATGAAAGGAAGAAAGGAAGGAAAGAAAGAAAAAAACGAAAAAAGATAATTTACTGGATACGTACGATCGTCGCAACGCACAAGAAAAAAAAAAACAAAATAAAAAAAAAAAAAATTTAAAAAAAGGGCTCTCGCGTCGAGACTCTCTTCAAAAAGGTTTGAATAAAAAAAAAAAGAAGATAGAAAAAAAAGAAAAAAAAGGAAGAAGAATTAATTAACAATCAATCGCCGATTGATAAGTCCTGCGGTCGAATTTTAATTGGACGATTTGATCGATCGATCGAAAATTTTGCCGGGTGATCGTTTTGTTTTTTTTTTTTTTTAATTTTTGCGAGAATGAGAGTGAGAGTGAGAGAGAGAGAGAGAGAGAGGAAGGAGGCGTTGCTTCGATTGTTTCAATGTTGATATGTCAATGCTGTGATGTTATCCTTTGGCACTTAAGAAAACCGATGAAAATAAAAAAATAAAAAAAGTAAGAAAAAAAAAATGGAAGAAAGATAGGAAGAAAGAAAGATAGAAAGGTGAAATACATTATAAATATTCTATCCCTTTTCTCGAACACGTTCCCTTCATTAAAATATAAATAATAATTAAAATAAAATAAATAATAATATTAATAAATGAAAATAAAATAAATTAAATTATATACCACGAATGTTATCCTCCGATAGGGGAAGAAGATTTGAATGAAATAATAATTAAAAAAGGGACACACACAGACACACACCGCATACATATGTACACACATCGACATATATGATAAAAATGACACCCTTTTTATTGTACTACGAGAAATATTTATATATATATATATATTGTAATTCCGCATAGACCCCCCCCCCTCTTCTCTGTTTGCGAATAAAATGAAACATAACCATTAACAAATACACACGTAAACGCATACATACATACAAACTCACACAAGCGCGTGTGAACAAATTAATGAAATAAAATGCGAGATAAACGAAATGTGTGAGAGGTAAAGAAATTAAAATAATAAATAAATTATATATATATATATAAGATTAAAACAAAAGCAACACTTAGTTAGAATTTAATCGTATTTAATGTAAAAATTATTATTATTATTATTGTTACACATCTCAGTGATTCTCTCCTATTGGTCGGTGATAATATCTCGGAGAGAAAAATTAGTCGAGAAAATGGATTACGACGATTTATTATTATTATTATAATTATGTCAACGATCATTTGGATCAAATTTAATGATCTAAAAATGATATAAATAACAAACAGTCTATTTGAATATAAATTTAAAAGTTGCATCTATTA
>NW_014569892.1:137562-140122 GCF_001313835.1 Polistes canadensis
TTTAATATATATATATATATACTTTTTGTTTATTTTTAATTATAAAATATTTCTATAAAAAAAAAAAAAAAGAGAATAATAACGTCGTAATCATTCTCACTCAGACTCTATCTCTCTCTTTCCTTCTCTTCCTGATATTTTTTACCGATAACCAAATTCCTACATTTGTCGCATTTGTAAATAAAATTTTTATCATCACACACGGAGATACATGATTATTATTATTACTATTATTATTACTATTATTAATTAGAATAATTAGAAACTTGTAAATTTATTGCTACGAATACCAAATCTTGTCAATGTTCCTTCAAGATCCTTCCTAAAACCTATCTCGTTAAAAATCTATACTAATATATGTTTTTTCACCTACGTCATGGTCTATCCAATAGGTAAGACCTCATTAAATTTACAACTTATTGTTAATTAATATTTTATAATATAGTAACTTCTCTCTGAGTTGTTGCGTCAAATCCAGTGGTGTCCAAAAGTAACCTATTGAATGCGAAGAAWTAATTATTTATATCTAAACATTTATACTGTATTCGAAAATTTCAATTATTACAAGTATCTCTATATATACATACACACACATAAATACATACATACACGCAACACAGATAACATATTTAAAATATTTATTTAATATACRAATAAGTTTCATTTGATTATTTCAAAAGCCAAAGAAAACAATGGTGGTGTCGGAAGGACCAAAAAAGAAAGTTAATAATATAATTAAACATTTGTAATAAATTTAAAATGAATTTAATACAGCCATTAGCCCGGTAGTACTTGCGTTACATAATTTATTATTAAATTTAAATAAATCGCAAGTAATACCGACCCAGGTCTCACCGCTAGGAGGTTGCTGTTTTCGGAGACCCACGGGCTAAGACTCTACTTCTAATATTTATTTTTCTCTAAAAAATTCATTTCTTTTATACTAATCATTTATTAGAAAGCAATTTTTTTTTTTTTTTTTCAAAAAATGCAACCCGTAAAACGAGTCATACATTTTTTCATTCAACTTATTATTCAAGTTGAATGAAAAATCATGAACATCGTTTTAAATTGATCCTACCTACCCGATTTACAATCCTAAATTAACGCAAACATGCAAACATGCAAACGCTTTTCACGTAGATCCGATTGAAATTTTAATTACAAAACGAAAGTTTTTTTTTTTTATTCAACAAATGCAAGAATATAAACCGTTTTAATTTATATTCGACCGAAATTTACAATGTAACAACACGCAAATTGTTACAATAGGAACGCAAGCATTTTTATGTGCCCTTATGTGCACATTTTATTTTAATAATAATAAGAATTCGTAATGAAATATTAAAAATATATATCATATTATTGAATGAAAATAATTGAACATAAATTCTTGTTTCATTACTCATCTTATTATCATACTTATAGGTAACCAATTTTATTATCTTATCATCTAATATATAATTCTATCTACGACTCTTCAGATGCTATTAACAATATTGCTATCTGTGAACAGAAACAATCTAAAAAAAAAGATTTATAATTAAACAAGAATTGATGAAAACCAGCAGCCATCAGTAAAAATATCCTGACAATAAATGCATAATTGACATACTAAACCAAATACCAGAAAATTGGTTCATACAAACACACACACATAAATTCATACATTCATACATTTAGACAGAAAAACCAACACTACGACTACTACGAGAATACAACAAACTAGAAACAGTGGAATAGAATCTTGCCAATATCGATGAACCTAAAACAAAAATTAATTTTATATTACTACGTATAACTTATACGTAATTTTTATTAATTTATTTTTATATCCTAAATAATTTTGTATTACAAACCTTGGGATAATATTGCAGACATTGCTGTAAATATCCATTGATAAAATGTTATTTTCCGATAAGAAACCTAACAGCTTGAAATATAATGCTTTCTATAACAAAAAACTAGATAAAAAGGGCATGTGTGGGAAAATGAAATTCGATGTATGATCCACGATCAAAACTTTTCAATTGAATTATTTAGTAAATAATGAAATTTAAAAAACAAAACAATTGAAATGACCAAAAAGTGAACATTACAAAATACCGAATTCTCGATGCATTAGAAAATGTATTTTTCAATATTTAAACACAAGTGAATATGAAAAAATGCATGTCTCCGATGCATGCTTTTTTCAATATACAAATATATGAATAGAAAAATGTTTCTATTTCATACAAAAAAATTATTAAACGATTAATACAATTACAAAAACACATAGGAAATTATTCAAGACACATTATAAAAAAACTTAATCAATTGTGAATATATCACAATATTTAAAAAATTATTTAACGTCGTGTTTAAAGGAAACAAAATGAAAAATATTGCACCTTGCGTCGTATTACAAAATGCATACGCAATTATGCATATCGCTATAACAATAACCATAACGAGATCAAATCTATGTTTGATCGATAGAGTACATAAATCTTTTATTTAATTACATTTATATTAACGCGAAGTATGCAGTTACATCGACGAGTGTCTGATGTACATA
>NW_014569892.1:140927-141685 GCF_001313835.1 Polistes canadensis
TGTATTTTCATTCGCTTAGCAAGACTTATACGTTTCTAATCAGAATGATTCAAACTAGCTTTTCATTGATTTGCACTATGTAAACATATAAATCAATTATTATATATAGATTAAAGTGAAATTTTCTAATAATTATTAGATAAATTTCTTTGGTTAAAAAAAAATATTGGGAAGATTCAAATATTTTAAATATTCATTTAATTAGTACCTTTATTAGTGCATTCATTCATTCATTTTTGATMATTCTGAATGAGAAATGTATATTCTTACTATATGTTCATCTGCATTTAGCAGGTAAATTCGACTGCATTTAGCAGTTATGTTATTCTGCATTTAGCAGATATGTTTGTACTTACTGTGATTATCATATGCACTTTTTAAGTGCAGGCAAGCCTTTTAAATTGTTTCATTTATGTACCAAAACTATACATTTTTATTCCAAAAAAATAATCTTTCTACTCTTATATACAATAACTAAAAAATATATTAATCATCTTCATATTATATTCATTAATACTCCTTAATACATCTCTTATAAAATCTATCTTTAAATATTTATATGTAGTAAAAGTACTTTGTCCAACTCTCTCTTATAAACCCATTAATTCTCTTTCATTTGGTATTTATTCATAAATAACTTTGGAATGAAAATGTATATTCTGGACATATTAATATGCACTTATGAGTGCTGGCTGCCATTTGTTTTATTTCATTTATTTAGCAAGACTTATACTTTCTTAATCAGAATGATTCAAACT
>NW_014569893.1:0-30626 GCF_001313835.1 Polistes canadensis
ATAGAATGAAATAAAATATTTCAGACGGAAGCAGAGGAAGAAGTTTTGAATAAGAAACATTCGAAAAAAACTGAAGCAAAATACAAAGCAAGACAACGATTTGCTAAAGTAGAACCTGCCTTGGAAGAACAGTTTTCAACAGGACGAGTCCTTGGTATTATATCTTAATAATTTTGTATTATTATTATATACATTTTTATATTACATATATCTAAATGATATTAATTTTAATTGCAGCTTGCATATCCAGTCGACCTGGACAGTGTGGAAGAGCTGACGGTTATATTCTAGAAGGTAAAGAACTAGAGTTCTACCTGAGAAAAATTAAGAGCAAGAAAGCAAAATAAAAATGTTGGTTTTAAATAAAGAAATCTTCCAATGATAAAATGTGTAAAATAATTTTTTTCTGTCCGAATTTTGTGCTCTTTTATATAATACTGAGTGTTATTCTTGCATATAATCTTTAGAATAAACTTTGAAATATTTATTTTTGTTACTTTATTATTTTATTTTTCAAGATAAAGTTTATGATTGTTTATACTACACAAGTAAAGTAAACATCATCTGTATAGTAATATGTTTATTCCGAGTTTATTTAATCTTTAAATTTGTCTTTACAGCAATATAAAGTTTTTATATATTTAATTTACTTTTATATAATATACTTGCTTAACCATTAGTATTTACATACATACACATTTTTATAAAATTACTTTTTTCTTCAATTTTAAGATATTTTACTGAATGCATCATGAATATACAATAAAATATTTAACGTCTGCAATTATCCTATTTTAATTGCTAATATCAATACATAATTGACAAGATGTATGTAGACAAAATTATTTAAAATCAACTTACACAATGTGTAGTGAACTATATTATTGATTGCAAATAGTTTTAACCTAATATCTATTAATAAAAGACCTTAATTATTTTCATTTTTAGAACACGAAACATAATGAGATTTTGATAATCCAGGTGATTTATTACGCGGTAAAGAATAAACTCTGCACGCAGGAGTACATACTTTCGTATTATTACTCTGAAAACAATAAAAAAAATTTAATAGAATGATAGTAATATTGCAAGGATAACATTTAAAAATGATAACACTTCAAATTTTTGAGAGTTAAGAGCATATGTTGTAAGCCTTGCATATATTTGATTTGTTAAATTATCAAAGTATTTTCAAGAGTCAATAAAATTATAAGTTATTCTTTTTTTAAATGAATATACTATATAATAACTTATTGTGAATTAGGTGATACCTTGGTAAAAAATACACTTTATTTTTTTTTCTCTTCTTTGAATTATTAAGTATGTTGTCTACATTAATAATTCCATTTTATCATATTGATACGCGTTAAGCCAGTGTTGAAATATATGAATAGAAATCTGTTACTGTAAAAAGCAAATATTATTATATAAAGTATCTTTAGAGTAATACTTTTTTTTAGTATTTTTGGCTTTCAACATTACAGACTTACACCAATGACTCTATGCCCTCTTTACGTTTTATGATGCATGTTGCACATTTATCATAAGCTTGGGCATCACCTGTTGTTGACTTGATCCTACAGACGAAGTTGTAACAATTGTAGTAAAAGAAGGTTTTTGGGCACACGTTCTCATATGGGTTGTCCAATGAGATTGTTGACATGCGTAATCACAATAAGCTGTATTCCAGCAACAATAAAATAATGCTTCACGATGACACATAGCACACCATTGTTTACGTTTTGTCTCCTCGATACATCTTATTTTTTCTTGTTCCATTTCTCGTCGAGTTTCTTCAACAGCTCGAAGTTGTTCTGCTTCTAGGCCTGCTTTCATTTCTCGTAACATACGATCTAAAATTGTAAGTTTTAAAGCACATGTTATTATGTGTACATCTTTCATACTAAAATATTACAAAAAATAATTAAGTACCAGTATTATGTTTTAGTTCTGCCAATTGTTGTTGATGTTGCCACCTCATTCGTTCAATCTGTAATCGTAAAAAATGTACTGTAGCATGATGCTTATCAGTAGTATCATCTTCAGAGTTTTGACTGTTGTGAGCAGCTTCTTGATATGCTTCCTCCATTAATTGAGCCATTCTTTTTGCTAACTCTTCAGCACCATGATATAAACGAGCACTAAGAGGCCCAGCTTCAGGAGGAAGTAATTGATATTCAATAACATTTTCTTTTTGTGGAGTTGGATTATAGATTATCGATTCTATTGAACTAGGTAATGTATTTGATGATGAATGAAGTGTTATTTGTGGATAAATAGGTGGTTTATTAGGAAAAGATTTTCTTGCTTTGCTCTCTCTTTTTTGTTCTTTTGAAACTGGTTTCGTAATCATGTAACTTTCTTTATTTGTTAAATTATCCTCTGTTAATATAGACTGTTGTACTATATCTGTTGATTTGTTACACGTTGCAGGTGTTGTTTGACCTATTGTTGAATTTGATACAGAAGATCTAGTGTTATTTTGTGTTATGGTAGTAAATGTAGAAACGGATGAAGTGACAGTTCCATTTGTTGTTTTATTCAACAGATCATGTTTATCAGTTTGTGATAAAGATCGAGTAACTTGAACGATTGATTCTATGCTCGGCGATCCCATTTTATTTTTTTGTTCATTTTCGGATAAAAATTTTAAAGCTTTTTCTGCATTTAATTTATCAACCAACCTCGTTTTTGGTTTATAAACTTTAGCCGTATTTTTAGTGGGCTTTGACGCTACTTTTAAAATTTCAGATGTATTACTTTTGCTGTTAGTAGTTTTCACAGTGGAATGTTTCTTTGATACCTGTTCCAGTTTTGGTGATTCACTTGGTTTTAAAATTTGATCGGTAGATGTTAAACTATCATGTGTAATATGTAAGTTATTTCTCAATAAAGGTACATTAGATTCATTAGATCTTTGTACACGTGTATTTGTATTATTTTCTTCAATGTTCTTTCGATCTGATTTAATAAGTTCATTATCTTCTGCTAATGAAACATCTTCTATAGATGTCTTGTTTTCTATGTTAATCACTTTTTTTTGCAATTCACTTTGTGGTATATCTAAATTAATACTGTTGTCTGAACTTGGTGAAGATTGATTGGATCTGGTTAATTTTTGTATTTTATTTCGGGATTTATTTTCATCATCAGAAGCAGTTGTATCAGAATCAAGTTTACTATCATTAGCAGAAGCCTCAGTTTGTGATTTATCCTTGATAGAAAGATTACGTTTTCGAAAAGCAGCCTTCTTTTTAGGTACCAAAAATTCTGAAGATGTACAATTATTTGGTTGAAGAGGATCATAATTTGGTAGCATAAGTTTGATTTGCATTGGATCGTGCGGATTGTATTGTATTTTTGGAGGTGCAAATTTAAATTTACCAAATACAAGTTCTAGTTTTCGACAATGCCGGGTAATTTCTCTAACGCATTCATCCATATCTACTTTTCTTTTGCGAGGCAATGGAGCAGGTGGATCTTCAGAATATAAAAAAAGATCTCGAGGTTGTATCCATGCTCGATCATGTTCACCAAAAAAACGAACATCTACAGAACCTTTTGCATTTAACCGTGGCATAGCTTTAGCAGGCCAGAAAGGGAAACCTTTTAATTTAGCCCATACAAGAGGATGTGGTTGACGGCAAGGTTCAATAAACCATGATGGTTGTGGCCTAGGTAAGTTACGCGAATGTGCATAACAATCTGGACAAGCCTCAATTTCTGCTACCTCATGGCGTGCCAATTTAATTATTTGTTTTGCAATATTGGTTAATTTAGATGTATCAGCATAAAGTCCACCGCCTATAAAAGAATATATTTATTAGGATTACTTTATAACATTATAATGCATATATAATTATAATCTATCTTACATACATGTATTATAGACAATACAATTATGCTGTATCCATTTTGCATCAGACATAAATGCATCAGTACTTCCATAAAGTTTTGAACGTACATTAGATTCTAAAAGATTTAAATCCATTGGTTTAAAAACATAATCCAAATAATTTGGAGTTTCATTGATTTCTACAGGTTTCCAAAATGGTTCAGACTAGAAAAGTATATTAATTGATTGATAAAAGGAAAATATTTAAAACATTTTAAATGAATAAGTAATAACGATAAAGGATAAACTTAGATAATGATTTAGTAAAATAAGAACATAGGAAATTATATTCATACATACGCCAGAATATTCACGCATTTTTTGAACTACATGTTTAAGCAACATACACAATTGATCAACTGATAACTGTGCCATTGCCGCAGAACGTGTTTCTGCATTTTCTGCTTTCAATATTGTAGCACATTCGCCACAAATCCAGTTATGAACAGAAGTCGGTGGCGTACCACCTAAACATCTACGATGCCATGATCGCGGACAGGCACTACAGAGTGCTTCTGTTGATTCTTTGTGGCACCTCCAACAAAATTTATCATTTGTATTTTTAAATTTTTTTCGTTTATTTCTAACTCCATTCTCTTCAGAAGACGAAGCACTTTCTTGTGTACTGTAAATCATTATTAAAATGTCGATAAAAAGTAATGACAGTGAAAAGAATTAAAAATAATTAAGAATGTAAAAATTACCTTAAATTTCCACGCTTTCTTTTGATATTATAAATACTCTTTTCATCTGTTATATCTTCTGTAGTATCTTCTTCACCACTCTCTTTCGCAGTATTTGCATTTGATGACGTATTTTCTGTTAAATTTTCATTTTTCTCTTCCTTTCTTGCTTCTTTTATTTGGATATTATTTTGCACATTAATACTCGATTCAATGATATCTTCTGAATCACTTTCATTTTCTGTCTTAACACAACTTGTATTTGCAGTAATGTTTTCTGCATTAATTTCATTTTCTGCATCTTTAATAGTATTGACTTTATCTACATCTTGTTTTTCTTTCTGAGTAGTATTTGTAATGTCAACTTTATGAGTATTTTCTAATGAAGAATCATTTTTTGATTCATTTGAAACTGAACATTGGGTTTTTCCTTCTATTAATTTAATATCATCATTCAATTTAGTTGAAGAATCCATATTTACTTTTGCAGTTTCTAAATGAAACAGTAAATGAAGATTAATTATTTTTCTTTTATATTTCTAATAATATAAACATTAAAATATTTTATATATGTTATAAATTTATAAATTATAGTCACACACCCATTCACATATATAAGACGTCCCAGGTTTTATGACTAAACTTTGTCAGTACATTCTATGAGTCTAAATGAGAAAGAAATATTCTATAAACAGGGTCGTTTAAAGCCTAATTAAAAAGTTACGATAAAAATAAGAATTACGCAGAGAACAGTAACAAACAGATAACAGTCTGTCATGAAGTTACTATAATACAATATAGGAATAGATTAACAATATTTACGTTGAATCATAACATGAACAGATTCTTACATTGTATTATAATGATTGCACCTCAGACTGCTATTTATTACTGTACTGTATATAATCCTTATTTTTGTCGTAACTTTTTAAATAAAGCTTTAAACGACCTATGTTTATAGCAAATTTCTTTCTTATTTAGACCCATACAATATACAATATAGTTTGTCTTTTAAAACCTGAGTTACCTTGTATAAAATAATAATTATATCTGAAATAGATGAATAATAGTATATGACACAACAGAATATCACGAGAACGTTAGATATAGCAAAATAATATAATTAATGAAATAATTGTGTAAAAAGAAAACATATGTGCAGCTTGATATTATTAAATCATATCCATAAATACACACAAATACTTTACACATTTACATATATATTAGATAATTTCTACAAACCAGTTGGAATGGTATTGATTTTTGGAAAAGTAGATATTATTAATTTACAGGCAGTATTATATATAACATCATACTGAAGGAATATATACAGAAATATACTTGAAAAGAAAAATGAACTAGCTACATAATGCATGTTATCTACATATTTAATCAGTGGTTTAAGCAGTACTGAACACTGTATTGTATTAAAAATAAAAAAATAAAAAATAAACTTACATTTAAAACAATGAAATTTAATCGTATTTCGTCTATAATATCATGGTAAGTAGTATATTCATATAGTATGATGTACAAATCGTTCATATATCCCATTCACGTATATATATGTATCTCAGACCTATATGTATATGTATAAAAATACTCATAGAAGTTGTGCTTTGTTATGAAAAATGTAGAGAAAGCAGATACTTTCTAGACAATTTTTATGGCAATTTGTCAATTTAAGGATGAATTTCATATTGATAATTATAATTTTGTTAAAGATATTACCTACCACATAATATGAATAGTTGTGAATTAAAAGCGACAACACCAACTCACACGACTTTACCCTAGAGATCTGTTTCCTTTTCCTATATGCCAACTTTGCCTCTTTAGTGCTTCCATCTTTTGACGATGTATTGAGTTGATAATGATCACGTGATATTTTGTTAAGACATATTTCATAACTATTTTTCCAAATTATGAAAGTTGTCAATTCTGTAAATAATATAAAATATTGTTATTAATACCACGATATCAATATGTTTCTTTCAAAAGATTACAGATAGGAAAAATATATTCCGATAGAAATGTCAACATTGAGGTTAGAGTTTTTTTTTAAAATGAACAACGCATCGATTTAATAAATTATACAAAATTCATAATACCGTGTTCTTAATTATCGAAGATGCTATCGTTGATTATATATATTCGTCTTTATTTTTCTCATTATTATCCTTCGTTGATTTCTTTAAATTAACACAATTTAATGCTACGAAGTAATCGATTGTATAACTGTTGAAACATATAATTTATCAAAATAACTTCCAAATAAAAAATTGAATAAATATTTGTTAATATATACATATATGTATTTATATATACATTTATATATTTACACACACACATATATATAATATATGTATATATATGTATATTTAACATAATTTAACTTACAAGTATTATTGAATTAATTTAATAGTGTACGCCATTTAAGCACTATAGTAAACATAGCAAATGACAAGTGAGGTTAGTGAAAGAATTGTCACGTGACTATTCTAATCTCTCGTTAAATACACATACACACAACATATATCTCTTGATCACCACTACGAAGAAAGTAGCATGCAAACTTTCTCTCTCTCTCTCTCTGAATAATAAAGTTAACAGATTCTTAAGTAGAGAGAAATATATAAACAAAGCGTATGTATTAATGATAACAAGATATAAACAATTACGATCAATTTATTGTTTAAAGTCCCATCTGAACTCATCAAATACGTCTATTTTTCATCGATAACAATGTATTGTAACATTGCTAGGTTATGTTGATCTGTCAAAAATCTATTCCATTATTTGTTAACAAATATAAAACTTAAAGTTGGTATAAAATGGAATGCGGACATTTAATTTTGATTCCGAAAGTCGATAATGTTGTATTAATTGATAAAAGTGATGCTAATAATAAAAGTTTAGAAGGAACATTGTGTATTAGTAGCCACAATCTTATTTTATCTTCAAGACAAGGTGATGGACAGGAACTATGGGTGAGATTTTTATAATAAAATTAAATTAAATTGATCACAATAAATATTATATAAATATTAGTATTATATTGTTTGTGTTATAAACACGACTAATATATTATTTACTTTTTTAGCTTATATATAGGAATATCGATGTAATAGAAAAGAAATTAAATACTCAAAGTCCTGGAGGAAGTATCATACTAAAATGTAAAGATTTTCGTGTGCTTCAACTGGATATTAATTCTACCGATGATTTAATCAGTGTTATGTTATCTATAGAAAGATTAGCATCGTTAGGTAGCTACATTTAAATTTATCATTTTTAATGTATAACATTTTATTCATTGTTATTATATAATGCATTTTATATTTTCACAGAACAAACACTTCAGTATCCCTTTTTCTATAAACCAAAAGCAACAAATAATATTGTACAAATAGAAGATGGATGGACAGCATTTGCTCCTGTTTCAGAATGGTCTAGATTATTAGCTGCATATGCAGATGAATGGAGGATCAGTTATTTGAATTTGGATTACAAAGTTTGTAACTCTTATCCATCAGCTGTTATTGTACCTAGACATATAGAAGATAAGGTTATAATATCTTCTGCTAGTTTTCGGGATGGTGGTAGATTTCCTGTTTTATGTTACAGACATGAAGGCGGGGTAAGAATAATGGAATCGATGATATTTGATTATTATTACAAAAATATTAAAATAATTAATTTGATATATTTTATTTTTATAGAGTGTTTTATTAAGAAGTGGCCAGCCAATGTGCGGTGCTACTGGTAAAAGATGTAAAGAAGATGAAAGGTTATTAAATGCGGTTCTAAGGCCTGGAAGACGAGGGTATGTATTAATCATTGGAATCAGATAATTCAACTACAATTTAGAATGATTGAATGGAAACTTATTGCCAGGTATATAGTAGATACGAGATCTGTTACCCAAGCTCAAAGTTCAAGAGCAAAGGGTGGTGGAACAGAAATGGATGCTGCTTATCCTCAATGGAGAAAAGTACATAAAGTAGTGCCACGGCCTCACGATTTAGCAGACAGCTTTTTTAAATTAATAGATGCTTGTAATGATGTAACTTGTTCTACATCACAATGGTTGTCTAGACTTGAAAGCAGTGGATGGTTAACTGCCATTCAAGGTGCTTTAAATGCTGCTTGCGTGACTGCTCAATGTCTTCATCAGGAAGTTGCAGCTGTATTAGTACATGGTATGAAAAATAAATATATTATTTACAATTATAAATATATTTAATATAACACACAAATGAATATAAATATATATATATATTTATTAATTTTTTGCCTATATCGTAGGAAGTGCAGGTAGAGATTCAACACTAGTTGTAACAAGTTTGGCGCAAGCTATACTAAATCCTGATTGTCGTACCGTACGTGGTCTGCAAGCTCTTATAGAAAGAGAATGGTTACAAGCTGGTCATCAGTTTTTTACTCGTACACGACACGGACCTTATCACCCTTCTCATTCTCAAAGTCTAACACATGCTCCAACATTTTTACTTTTCCTTGATTGTCTTTATCAACTTTATTATCAATTTCAATTTAGTTTCGAATACAGGGTTGATTTATTGATAGAGTTGTATAGACATAGCTACTATTCAGAATATGGAACATTTTTAGGTATATTATTAATAAATTTATACAATTCTCGCAAAATACTTTGATATATTATAATTATATACTATTTGTAGGTGATTCAGAAGCAGAAAGGGTTCAACTTGAACTGTCTGAACATACTTGTAGCTTATGGTCTTACATGAATCAACCAGAAGTATTAGAAAAATGGTTAAATCCTTTATACGATCCAAATCCAGGAGTTATTTGGCCTAGTGTTGCACCTATCAGTATTCAATTATGGAAAGAACTGTATCTTGCACACACCAATGCTTCATCTTGGGATGGTGCTCTTTCTTGTGCAAAACAAATAAAACAAAACCATTTAGCTGTGAAAAAAGTAGCTCTACAATTACATGCACAAATTAAACGTGCATTAGAGGACATTCGAAAAGATCCTGATATGTCTTTCGATTTTGATGTTCAGGAAGGACATACTCTTGTAGCACAATTAAGTTTAGAGTCCCAAAGCACTTGATATAAATTATAATCATCTAAAAAAAGAGAGAAAAGAAATACCTTCATTTTGTAAATTTAAGTTTATCTGATATAATAATATTTACTGCTAAGTAATTGTCACATTTGCCAGGAGATCCATGTTCATACTTCCTATTATATAATTGTATAATTATATTTATTTAATTAATGTTTTTTATACACTTTAATTATATCTAAAATAGTATATTATCTTCGGCGAAGATTTAAAAAAAACATATATATAAAAATATATATATAAATATGAAATAATTAAATTATATAATATATAAATAGATAAACATTTTAGCAATTCACTTTCTTTTATCTATTTCGAAGATCTATTAGTTTTGATGCTAGCAGTTTGGAATGGTTTACGATTCTTAGCTCTTATTTTTACTGAAGCGATTGATTTTTTTTTCGATGGTGTTAGCAATACATTTGAAAATTATATTGTAAATTTCAATATAATAGAATTCAATGCAAAGAAATAAGAAAAACAAAAAACATTAGGAGTAAACGAATATTGTGATATTTTAAATGTTATTCTAGAATTACGAATGCGTACATAACAAAATTTAATAATCGACTATTCTTTTCTTCCACTAAAGTAAATAACTTTTTAATTGACAATATATATATATATATATATATATATAAAATTTATGTATATAACCATAAATAAAATAGTAGTATGTATAATCGTTCTTCAAATTGTTTATTTGAGATTATATCGTACAAAGTTTTAATATATATGTATATATATACAAGTATTTACCGTTATTCGGTACGAGAGCGGGGTAGAATTGATGTTTCCAAGGGAAAGGGAAAAAGATTGGAGGGGAACACGGCAGGTGTTCGTACACAAAGAAACTAAAAAGAATCCCACGGCGATCGGCTTGAATTGTGAGAATCTTTCGTTTATTTGCTAGGTTTTCTGGTAAGAATGTACAAAATTTTGCTTTAATATTTTATAGTTTTCTCTTTATTATATACTAAAAAATATAATATATATGTATTTTCTTTTTATAATAGGAACAAGCGTAATCAATTTCGAAGTATGTATATAGTTATACATGCGTTGCTTGGAATTTTTATACATTTCGGAGATAATTCAATTCACATGTTAAATATTAAAAATATAATAAATAGTGTTTTTGTACAAATAGTATCAATTGATGAATAATTTATCTGAGAAAAGTAATTAGGTCGAATATAAACCCCGGTATCCTTGGATGAGTGTGGATCTAGTCACGAATAAAATAAAAAAACGTGGACTGAATTCAAACCCATCCAAGGCCGCCGGATAATAGATTTTTTTTCAGTAATTGCTACTCTAAAGCAAAAAAAGAAAGAACTTTTCGTAGATGTAAGTAATCTCGAGAAGAATCAAACACCACTAACTCCGTCAATAGTCACAACGTAGAATGATACGTTTGTAAATGGTGTGTAGTGAAAATTATGGTAGGGGAATTGAGAGAAGGGGACTTGGAAGTTTACGCTCCCTACTCCTTAAACCAGTAAAACCCTTAGAAGTGGGGGAAGGGCCCCTTAAGAATCACAAAGCAGATTTACATGGAACATCTCACTTGGAATTAAATGATGATTGCTGACATTGAAAATTCATTATAGAGTGTTGATTTTTTAGTTTATAATTATACTACATCTTTTTAATTAAATTAAAATTTAATTTAATTAAATTTAAGTTAATCTTTAGATTCGTTTTTCATTTATTTCAATATATACAAATATTTATATTAAAATTTTCTTAACAATTTTAACACACAGATAAAATAAAAATCAAAACCTTAATTCTCTGGATAAGGTAAATTAAATATATTTGTTGGAGTGTGTCAAGTGTAGTATATATAAACCTAAGTGTTTATCATTTTGCTTACTTATCTCTCTCATTATACAAGGTATATAATGACTAGGATTATCACTATGCATGTAAACAACATACCACCGACTAAAATAAAGCCATCTTGACGAGCTCTATATTCTATAAGCCTCATAGTTGTATTTGAAAGACCTAAAGTATTACCAATATCTATCAAACGTTTGTGAGCTCCTTTTAAAGTAATTCTTTGTGATCTTAAATTATCTAAGATTCCTGTTCCATGCGAAATAAGGTCATCTACACCATTTACTGCATTTCGTAAACTATAATTATGTTGCATATTATGGTCTATCATAATATCAATGTGATCATTCGCAGTAAATGTTTGTGACAACAATGCTTCGCGTTCTGCTTCTTCTCTTTCCTTTTTAATTAATTGGTTTCTCCAAGTATTCAATGCGGCACTTAGATGACGACTGTCATATTTCAGTTGATCAACTCTCATTTTAGCATTTTGTCTTTTGAAAGGCGAAACAGATGAAATGGGTCCTTTTAAGCAAAGCACGTCAAGTCGTTCACAGTTACTGAAAGTATATGTTAAAAATTACGCGTTCAATAAAAGAATTATAAATTATTACTTCAAAAAAAAAAAAGAATTGGTAAGTGCAACAATAAAATTGTTGCCTTGACTACCTGTTGATGAGACTGATTTTGGATTCTATGGCTTTTTCTATTTCTTTTAAATCCTGTTTGTTAAAAGACTTTTTTTCCAACTGTGTAAAAAGATGCTGCGTTTCTTGAACCAATTTATTTGTTTGATGATACAACGTTTCCATATTTCATATAAATTTATTTCAATATTCTTTTGTATAACTAAATTGCAATAGTAATTACAGGGTAAATTTGTGACGTGTACCTACAAAAATGCATTAAATAAATCCAAGTAGAAAAGAAGCGACATCTTTGTTATGACATACATATTACAAATTGCAATCGCAGATAAATTTGAATCAACAATAACAAATTAAAATAATTTCAATGAATACAGTGCAAATTGTAATTATTTGTTTTCCATTAGTTCTTTGATTTTTAAATGATACAATTTGTCCAACATTTATTTAAAAATCATATTGTTTGATATATATAAAAAATTCTCTTACTATACGAACGAAAGTTTACAGCGCCATCTTGTTATTATAATTAATGACGCTTTCTGAGGTGACATCGTGCTAAATGTATCTATGTAAATAAAGAAAATCATTTTAGTACATATTTTTGATATGGATATTGGTGAATTATTATCTTATAAGGTAATTTCTATAAATTACATATATGTTACATAGAAAATGTAAATATAATAAAATTGTATATTCAATTACATTGTTAGTGACAAATTTAACCTTTTTAAATTGTTTTTATTATAATTTATTTGAATGTATTTTCTTTATTATTTGATTTGATTATAAAATCTTCTGTTTTTTTAATACATGAATATTATTTATCTAGCCACCTAATACACCAAAGCGTCCTGCAATTGGAGAAGAAGATGACGACGAAGAATGGGAGAGTTCTAGGAAACCAAAGAAAGTTATTAAAACACCGTACCATGCACGTCAAAGACAAATAAGAGAGACAGATGTTACTCCAATTAGAAATAATGAACCTCCAACTCCAATAAGGGCTGCATTACCTTCACCTGCAAATGACGTGATTGAACCACAGTTAACGGAAAAAGAAAAACAAGATATTTTAAAATATGTAGAGACTGAAGCACCTGAAGTAGAAGCATTGGATGAAGCTACGTTAAAAAGAATGGTATTATTATTCGAAAAACGAGCTCTTAGAAATCAAGAAATGAGAGTTAAATTTCCGGATCAGCCGGAAAAGTAAGTTAAATGTATTTTGATTGAACTTTTCGATCTATACCTAGTTTACAAGTCTTTTGATAGTTTTTATGAAAATATATAGGTTTATAGAGTCCGAAGTAGAACTGCATGAAACGCTTCAAGAATTACACGTTGTTGCGACTAATCCAGATCTTTATCCATTGATGGTAGAACTTGGTGCAGTGCCATCGTTACTTGAATTATTATCTCATGAAAATACAGATATAGCAGTTGGCATAGTAGATCTTTTACAAGAACTTACAGACGTTGACATTTTACATGAGAGTCAAGAAGGAGCTGATACCCTCATAGATGCTTTATTAGAACAGCAAGTTAGTGCTCTTCTAGTACAGAATTTAGAAAGGTTAGATGAAAATGTAAAAGAAGAAAGCGATGGAGTACATAATACACTTGGTATGTATTATTTTGTATGCATTTAGAATATGTTTGCGTAATTATATTATATCTATTGTTTGTATTACAGCCATATTTGAAAACTTATTAGAATTTAGACCAGAATTATGTACCGATGCTGGAAAGCAAGGTTTAATGCAGTGGCTATTGCGTAGAATTAAAGCAAAAATGCCGTTTGATGGAAATAAACTTTATGCCAGTGAACTTTTATCAATTCTTGTACAAAACACACCTGAAAATAGACTGCTTTTGGGTGATCTCGATGGTATTGATGTACTGTTACAACAGTTAGCTGTATGTTCTATTTTTTATTCATTATATATTTTTGTTATTTATATTTATTTAGATTTAATTAAATATTGTCGTGTTATTTTAATATTGCTTATCATTGACAGTATTATAAAAGACATGATCCTCAAACTGCTGAAGAACAAGAAATGATGGAAAATTTATTTAATGTCTTATGTTCGAGTTTAATGGCTACTGTAAATAGAGATAGATTTTTACGCGGTGAAGGATTACAGTTAATGAATTTAATGTTGCGAGAAAAAAAAATGTCACGTAATGGTTCTCTTAAGGTATGTTTTTCTTATTTTTATTTTTTTAATTTTTTTATGAGATAAAGCATAGTAGATGAAAATATTGTAGGTCTTAGATCATGCTATGAATGGACCTGACGGTAAAGATAATTGTAGCAAATTTGTTGATATACTTGGACTTAGAACAATTTTCCCCCTTTTTATGAAAACTCCAACTAAAAATAGGAAACGAATGCTTACAGCAGAAGAACATGAAGGTAAAAAATTATAAGATTGATTAATTTTCTACAAAAGATTTGTTTTTTATAAAATTAAATCATTTTACAGAACATGTATTATCGATAATAGCAAGTATGTTAAGAAACTGTAAAGGACAACAACGTCAAAGATTGCTTAGTAAATTTACAGAAAATGATTATGAAAAAGTGGATAGATTAATGGAATTACATTTTAAATATTTAGAGAAAGTGGAAGAAGTTGAAAAAGCTGCTAAGGTTAATAATACAATCAAATATAAATTTTATATATTAAAATTGATTGCTGTTATGTAAAATTAATTAATTATATTATTCTCTTAAAATTTAGGATGATGAAGACGAAGAAGAGTCTTATCTTAGACGATTAGATGGAGGATTATTTATATTACAACTGGTAGATTATGTTCTTTTAGAAGCTTGTACTGGTTGTCCTCCTGCAGTCAAACAAAGAGTTACAAGAATTTTAGCTCAAAGACGAGCATCTCTTAAAACTATCAGACATATTATGAGAGGTAAAAGTATAAGTATAAAATTTTATAAAAATATTTAAGAAATGCACTTATTCTTTATTAATAATAAATATATGTTTATGATTACATAGAGTACGCTGGAAATCTTGGAGATGCTGGAGACACGGAATGGAGGGAAGCAGAGCAGCAACACATATTGCAATTAATCGATAAATTTTGATTTATATATATATTTAAACTTTCAATATAAATGTAATAAATTTAATTTTATTAAAAAAGAAAAATGTTCAAATATATGTGATATATTTGAATAGCAAAAGATATGTGTATAACACATTATAATAATATAAGCAAACGATTCCATATCAAACTATAAATTATACTGAATTTAAGAAAAAAAGTTTTTGTATCACATACTAGTCGAAGATAAATGAATTTTCATTCAATTATTTATATAAAGACTATTTGATAATTCTTTAGAATACAAAAAAGTAACTATAAGATCGATTTTTTATCGTAACGAACAATTTTGTATATTAGGCCCTAAATTCAAGTGATATCAATTTTTTGTTAGTATTAACCGTTTATCTTTCTAGGATAAGATGCTCATTTTACATTAATAGATTATCGAGTAAAAACACCCTAAAGTACACAAATAAAATGGAAGAAATTACGTTGGTCATACAAAAATGTTTGAACATTGACCGTTATGTCGATCTTAAACAAAATAGTTAGAATTTTGCGTGATATTTTATGCGTTTACGAATCATACGATACGTCTTATGAAATCAAAAGATATCAGAATGGTGCATTGCTTGACTCTTTATGCATCAAGAATTTTGGAAAGAAGCAATTTGGCCTATTCAATTGTATTATCAAGACAAACAATACGAAGGAAACTCGAGGGTTCTACGAACGTGATAATATATTATATTTTCAGAAGCACTCACTACAATTTGTGCTGCATTTAGAATTTTGTGTGTGTCAGGTGAGTTTAAGAGTTTTATTCATATTTTTATAGTATCAATACATACTATAAACAATTAACGCAGTGACTAGAACAACGTAATGATTCCAAAATCTTTAAATAATGACAGATACGATAGTATACAAATTTATAAGGCATATTTTATCTATACATATGTTCGTCAAAATACTCGTTTATATTTTGCCGCGTACAAAATTTTTTAAAGGGAAGTGCATGTGCAATCCCTTATACTTTCTCGTTTCCATGACAACCCACGTGGGCGCATGCGCATTTCATCGATTTATTCGTGTAGCAGAAAGCTCGTTCGGGTTCGTGAGAAAAAGAGAGAGAGAAATACGAAAAAGCTAAGATGCATAACGTGCAGTGTAGCTGGGAGTGCTAACAGTAGCTGGAATGGAGAAGAATTGATATTTATTTTTCGTTTCCTTAGTTTATTTTCAAATAGTTCGTAGGATGGTATACGCGTACGTTTTATACTTCGATTTCATGTCGTGAAATAGAAACGCCGGGTTTATTGGTGGGGTCAACGTACCGTATACGATCGATCGTGATTGGTCGTTTGCGGTGACGTTAACCAATCAGCTTGCACGTTACCTCCTTACACGAAAGTTAGCTGCACGAGTGAGCCAGTCGCTGCTACAAGCTTCGAAGGTGCGGTCTTTATGTTTGTGTCGTCGCGACTCGTGCTGTGTTTTGCGAGTTTTTCTCTTTCTCTTTTACCTATTTGTTTTTTTTTCTTTTTTTCGTTCACCGTTTATACGACACATTGCGTCAACGATAAAGCATTATCAACGAAAAAAAAACTTTTACGTGTTGACGACATTTCATCTTTGTGCATCTCGTGTCGTGACAGAGACAATAATTATCTTTGCTGAAAAAGTCGGGACATAATCCAGGACGACTGATCCTGAATATTTGATTACGGGAAAAGCACTACGGTAAGTCAATTTTATAACTTCTCTTCTTTATATTTTATTCAATTTATTCTCTATATATGTATATATATCTTTTATAAATATCTTGTTTATTTATTTTATCATTACAATTTATTTTTTAATATTCACCGATTTTCGGATATAACAGCGACATTTTTCTCTTATTTTTTCCTACTCATAAATGTATTATTTAGTGCAAACTTCAAGTGCTCCTCTAGCTCGATTATAAATCATATTATTTAGAATTTGATACATTGCGTATACGTTAAGCGTTTTAATTGTATAATTGAAAATAGATAGTTCTCTTATCTTTCGAGCTAATTCAATATGCTGAATAATATGAGATACCGAAGTTATTTCGTAATATCGAACAAAATATTACATATATACGTAAAGCTGTATCGTTTAGTGTATTCTTTAAATGGCATAAATTAAAAAATTATTTGGTTATATTTTAGAAGTATTGGTGATGTCGTTAGACGCGAAAATTCGAATGGTTATATATTATTAAATCTCTTTGATGTAATATGCATTACAAGACGTAAAATCTATTAAAGCTAGAAAAAATTAAATTTCTGTGACACTTAAAAATTATTTGAATTCACTATACTTGATATTTTCATAACATCGTTGTACAAAACAAATATTTTGATTTTAATCCTAACATATATATCGAACCTTGAATTAATATTTTCTTATTATATTAATAAATAAAATAAAAAATTACTACAGGTACACGACGATCATAAGCAATTTTAAGATTTTATTTTATTTTTTATTTTTATTTATGAGTTAGCTGGTATCAATTGGTATTTAATCGTGTGTAAAATATATTTAGTGCTTTTTCTCAAATACGAAAAGTATGAAAGCGAAACAAAGGTAAAAAATTAATCATTAGAAATTGTTAAATATATGCTATTTAATTTTAACGATGCGTAGCAAAATTAACTTTAAATAGATAGAAGGACAATGTGTGCATATATGCATACAATTAGCTAACTAGCTAGTTAGCTATCTGATTGCTTTGAGAATTTTTGAATGCTAATAATTTCGTCACATTTTCTCAAATAGGATTGCTGTTAGATTAGACGAATTTTGAGTAATGTTTAAAACGTAACATTGAAAGAAGACCTGGCTCTTACAATTAGTAAGGTTTCATATTAGATTCCATCTAAAAAGGATATGCGCGCGCATGCACCCATCACCCGTCCAACCGCGCGCTATTCAATCCATTTAAAGCCGATTTATATGCGACAAAAATGTAAAATAGACTTTGACTTACATACAATATACATACATTTACTAAGGTTGATATAAAAATTCTTAGGTCAATAAAATATCTATATGCAGAGAGTGGCCCTAAAGTTTTTATAAATGATTTTACGAATTAATTATTTTTTAAAGATTTTTTAGATTAATTATGTTTTTTCTTTTAGATTGTAAAATTACAATCCTAACTATAATCATAAAAGATTTCGAAGAAGAGTAATTGATTCATAAAATCGTCTAGAAACTTTTGAACCGTATATGGATATGTATATGTATTATAATCTCCTACTTTATAGTTCATTTCATTTAATAGTAAAGATAATTTTGTTAGTAAAAGAACAAGGAAAGGTCCTAATATATTATATTGTACGTTATCGATCCTGTGTGTCGGTGCAATATACAATGTTGCATCATCAGTATGGACGCTGCAGACGTTCTATGACCTTGACAAGCAACAGCAATATGGTCTAATGTCACAGAATAAAAGTCGACTATGTGTTAGACAATAGGTTGGCATATTTGGTTGGTAAAGATCGGTGTCAAGGTAATAATCTTTTTTAAATATTTGCTTTAATTTTCTCTCTCTTTTCACGCTTTTATTGAAGGTAAACAAGTCGAGAAATTGAAAGTATTGGTTAAATGATAATAATTTGTTTTAATAATAATGTTTCATTAATATAGAAATGATTTCGTATTAATTATAACTCATTTAAATAATAGATCTATCGACTTGATAATTTCATATCGTAATAAGGCGAGGAGCAATTATTTTTCTAATTTTCTTTATGATTATAGTTAATTTTGGTTTTGTTATTTTTTATTATGTTAGAGAAAAATAAGAAAAAGAATTATGATGAATAAATGTTTCACGTGCATTTGTATCTTCTAAGCAACATGACTCGTCTATGTAAAAAAATAATGAGCTGCGTTGGTGCAGTTGATGTTGTAATCCTTATTTTATGCGATGCGATACATTCCTGTGGCAATTTTGCGATTAGTTCATTAGAAAGATATATTCCTTCGAATATATGTTTGTATATATACGCACTCGTGTGCGATAAGCTCATCTCTCTAACATAAATGATTATCTTTCTAATTATATAATTTTGATTGTTTCATGGCGCGAGAAGCTTAAGATAAATATATCATTTCTTTTTCTTAATTTTCTTTTATATTTATTTTTATTTTTTAAATCGAACATATTTTTTCCATTTTCATTGATGAGTCGCTACATGTGTATAGCAGTTTGAAAATTTGTTTGCAATTGAATTTCATTGGTTGAAGCGTTAGGCAACGCCCCACTCTTGCTTGTATAATTTTATATTCATACGTATTTTCCTTCTTGTTTCCTCATTGGCAGAAAGGTTCACATCTATTAAGCAGATGCGTAATAAAGAAAGAAAACAGGGCACATCAAAACAGAGAAGGATAGAATGATAAAGTATTGTTATTAAATGTTTTAATTTTTAATCTACGATTGATTATGAAATATAATTTCGTCCATCGTAAATTTGGAATCATATGACTAGGTCACACAAAGATCCTACTCTGTGGACTTTGAGAACATTATAAGTGGGGATAGGCGGAGCGAACTTGCCCATGCGCCTCCCAAAATTGCAATGTAGTTTTCAGATAACTATATCTAATATAAGTATATTATATTCCCGTTGTTAGAAAATATGGTATACATTTCATAATTATTTTTGGCCGAATTTATTGTTGCATTTACAAAATTTAAGATACAAAGTATTTTTAATGAAATTAAAACTTGGCTTTGTTTAAAGCTTTTTTGGACATGTCTTAATATTAGGATCAAGAGATAAAATTTGAAGATGTTTTTTGTCTTATTTATTTAAAGTTAAATTAAAAAATGCACTCACCAGAGATGTAAAATAACGATTATCCTAATATACATATATACACATATGTATTTCCGTACACGTAGATATCTTATTTTCGATTTCATGGAAAGCCTGTAGGTACGACAACTAAAGATCTACTCTTACCCGTAGGTTGGAAAAATGTTAAAAGTACCGGCGAAGGAAACCCTGCGGCAACGTTTACGCTTTTATCGATCAAACTGCCCCAGATTCTCGCAGAAATTCTTGATATTGTTGAACCATCTGTTTCTCCTCAAAAAAAAAGCTTATATTTTTACTCATATATAATTAAGAATAATACATCTTAAGAAATTAATCTTTCCCTTTATTTCGACAAAAGTACGGGGCTTTTTTTTTTCTTTTTCATATTTCCAATACATTTCAATCTTTATTTTTAACTCATATCTTTGATTATTCAATTAATAAAAGAGTAATGCACTTTTCTTAGACTTGTCTTCTTTCATAAAAGAGAACATACGATGAAAGAATAAGTTTTTTTTAGTGCGATAAAACACTTATTTTTTTTTTTTTTATAGAGAATAATATAAAACGCATTGTCGTTTTATATGATCGTTAATATCGAAAGAGCTCTTTTTATTTTTTCCTACATTTGCACGTTTGGTGTCTCGACCTTAAGTAAATCTTCTCGAAGAACACTCTGCTAGCTACTCTCAAGACGGAAAAAGCACTGAGCTTGCTACTCGAGTCGTGATTTCACGAGTGCTTTTCTGGTACATGCAAAGAGATCTTTTTGTTAACTTTATAATGATTTTTAGGTCGACTTTAGAATAATTAATCGATTGCAATAGGAAGAATTTTAAGATTGTATTCTTTTTTAAAATTTTTCATTTATCATGTTATGTAATAAATTACGAGTAAGAATAGGATATTCGACAAGTTTTTAGATGATTTAAAAAATGAGTTACTCCTTTTCGAGATATTTTTAGGCTAATTTATTTCTATTCAGATAAAGTTACAAGTTGTTATACAATCAAAAAGGAATTAGCCTAAAAAGGTTTTCTCTCTAAAGTAATTAATTTTAAAAATTACCTAAGAACTTTTGGTTCATCTAAACATTTTTAGCTCATATTATATTTATAACGAAAAAATTGAAAGAAGAGGGGAGGGGTAGGAGAACGAAGAAATAATTAACTATGTCTCTTAGAATTTTCTCTGAGCAAATGTTGGAAGAAGTTGACGATTAATAAATAATTATACGTAAATAATTTAGTATCTGATATTATGCATGCAGTAATAGTCTGCATAATTATTTCCAGAGGTTATACTGTCATTTCGTTATTACCACATTTACATGTAACATTGCATTATTTATGCTAACGTTCTAACATTAGCGAATAAATTATCTGCGCGTTCATAAAATTCATAAATGTCTTATGACACTTTAATGCTCAAATTCTCCTAACATATATTTTCTAAATATTATTTATGCATATGTACTAACGTAAGTAAATAAGTATGCACGTATATTTATGTAGTTATGACCCAGAAGTTTAAAACCACTTTCAAAATTGATTTCGTAGCGTCCAAAAAAAGAATAGAGGTAGTTGTTGCTAAGAGGATTCAAATTGGGCCAGGTTGAGGTCACGAAGTTTGATATATGTATTACGGATAATATATATATTTCGGGCATTGTATAAAATACCCAGAGTGTTTTGGTCAGTTTATAAAATGTGTTTCCTTGTCAAAAAAATTAAACTATTCTTAATAGTTTATATATGAAATTTAGAAGTACTGTATGCATATATCACGTGGTTGAAAACATTTTTCTTTAAGTACTACTTTTGATACTTTCAATACCTTCGACGATAATAATTTCCTTTTTGTTCCACGCTAAGTAATCGATTAGATATTCAAGTTATACTTTGACCAGAAATAAAACGATAAATTTGAAATAGGACAAAGGAAAATTTCGTTCGTTTATTCGTTGGGGTTGGGGGACATCGAAAAATTTCATTTTTAATAATAGTTATGGATAACAGATAGGAGGTACGAGAAACATCAAAGAGAATTGGATGTCGAATCACAGAAAGTTGGCGAGCGACTAATCGTGGTCCAAATGAAGAAGAAGGAGAGGGTAGTGTCTGTGACACGAACAAGAGTGTCCCAATTAAAGGCTCCTTAACAAGAAACTCTTCGAAAGTACTCCCTCTACGGTCGTGTCTATTTACTTTCACCAGCTTTCGATATCAAAAAGCTTTGTGGCGAATCATCTTTACATAGAACAACTATGTATTCTTGATTTCGTCATTAGCGTTCGATTTAATTTATTTTTATTGTTAAAATATTAAAACGTTAATACGTCATATCATTGGAAATATCTATAATAATTGACTAGGTTTCGTCGGGATCGTGATACATTATTTTCATTTCTTTTGATTTGTTTTCTCTTTTTTTTTTTTTTTTAGTTAAAATCATTTGCACTAGCAAAAACGTATAACGTGATATTATATTTGTATGTTGTATTTCGTAAAACAATTACAATATTGTGTTACATCATAAGCTCATCGTTTCACGATCTTATCTTATTTCTCTTTTCTAATTTAAAATTTAAATTATAAGTATTANACGTTAATACGTCATATCATTGGAAATATCTATAATAATTGACTAGGTTTCGTCGGGATCGTGATACATTATTTTCATTTCTTTTGATTTGTTTTTTTTTTTTTTTTTTTTTTTTTTTTAATATAAGATTGAGTATTTTTCTTTTGTACATATTTTTATAGAAAATTACACATTATAGGTTACAAGGGGATAAACAATTACAATATTGTGTTACATCATAAGCTCATCGTTTCACGATCTTATCTTATTTCTCTTTTCTAATTTAAAATTTAAATTATAAGTATTAGGTATTATATATTTTTGTATATTCTAATAAGAGTTAATAAAAACAAAATATATATAGGATTAAAAGTGATACTTGTTTTGTCTTCTTAATAATCGTAAACATAGATCGTGATCACTTGCGTTGGATTTCATAGTAATAGGTATTTAAGCGCAGAAGCATGACTGAAATATCGTCGAGCAGAGAGAGAGAGAGAGAGAGAGAGAGAGGGTGGGAGGGAGGAGAGTGCGTGTCTTCTGGGTCCAGGAAACGCCAGCATCGTTTTGGCGTCTATGGTATTTCGCACCGCCGAGACGGTTTCATCGATCCATTCACTCTCACTACCATTTCCGTTGCCAGGCCTCTGACTCCCCTCTTCTTTTACCTCCTCCTTTTATTCGCCTTTCCTATTTCTCTCTTTCTTCCTCTCTCAAGAAAACACTACTTCAGCTTTTTATTTTTTCTCTTTTTATCGTGCATATTATCGTTGCCCTTTTCATCTTTTTCTTGTACCCTTATTCTTTGCCCCCCCCCCTCCAACTCCCCCCCAACCCAACAGGACCACTTAGATTTCTACAAAGGTATCCATTTGAGAGAGAAAAATTGTATTCAATATTAATTTAAAAAGAAATATAAATAAATAAAAATAAAACACGTCTATATCGTTCGTATTTAAAAAGAAATTTTATATTTGATCATTCGATTTGGATAATACGAACGTACGTTTAGAAAGTGTGGTCTTGATGGATATTATATAGTTTAAACATGGAGTCTATAAATCATTGTAAGATCAGCACTTAAACCATTTACCGCACCTCTTTGACCTGACCTACAAATCAAAGGTGGGTGCGATGCAACCCTACATATAATACTCTCCTTTAACCTTTCATACTGATTAAATGAAAATAAAAGTAAGGGTAATATAGTTGATAGTGATTAAATTTTCGTGCTTGGTCTCTTATATTAATTTGCAAGCTATGTACATAATATATGTTACGGATAATGTATTACTGAGGACATTCTATAGAATGCCCGATTTACGTATATATAGTATACCTACATGTACGTGTATACATATATATGCATAGATAAATATAATATATTCATCTATTTCTTAAATCTCTACATGTTCTTAAAATACTATTACTCTGTTTATATAAAAAAATTACGAAAATAAAAGAAAAAAAAAAACGATAAGGAGTCCTAAGTGAAAAGATATGAAAAACAATCGGTCAATACTTTAATTTTAATTCTCTTACAAAGTTCATACAATTTTCTATCGGGTTATTAACCCCTGCTCGACTTTTTATATCCCAGAGTACACACTCGTTGGGGATCTCTACTCTCTCTCTCTCTCTCTCTCTTTCTTTCTCTTTCTACGTCATCGATCGCATATTAAATTGTAAGTTAATTCTGGAGAAGTTTCGTAAGGAATCCTTAATTATGTAAAAGGGTCAATCGAGGTTACATCTTTCCCTCCTCTTTTTCTTTTCTTTTGGAGCTTTCATTATAGCCCACTAATTATCGATAGTAAATAAAGATAATGCAAAAGATTAGATTGGGAGAAAAATAATGGGTATTGCGATTGCGTAATTTTGTGCATATCCCCTTATTATTCTTTCTTATGTATATGTGTTGTGTGCTTTTTTAATAATAAAAAAAAAAAGAAAAAAGAAAAAAAAAAAGGGAAGAAGGGCAAGCAGGAAAAGAGGAGTAGCCTTTCGTGCAAGTTGGCGGGCTACGTGCCGTGGCCACGCGGTCTCATTGCCAAATATGGCTGCCTGCAGTATTCTTAGTACTGCTCGGAAAACGAACGACACTCGACGGACTCGGCCGAACGAACGAAGATGTGTGCTGTCTCGAGGAGTTGGCTTCTCTCTTCTACTAAGAAATGGCTAGAAACTAACATCGGTGAGAGATAAATACTCTGGCGAATTTCGAGGTCTCACGAGATCGACTAATCTAGATAGTGATAGGAATAAAGATAAAGATGATGATAGAAATAGAAATAGGAATATAGATAGAAATAGAGATAGAGATGGACAGATAGATAGATAGATACATAGATACATAGATAAAGAGAGAGAGAGAGAGAGAGAGAGAGAGAGAGAGAGAGAGAGAGAGAGAGAGAGAGAAGAGGGTGGAGGGGAGAAAATTCCTAAACTTTTTTTTTTAGAATCAGTAAACTCGTAGAAAAGGTCATCGAGCTCGTTCATCTCGATGAAGATGTTGCCGCATCTTGTCCATTGAATCTTTTAGTAGGGTAGGACAGATGAAAGAAAATAGACGAAAAATAAGGAGGAGGAGGAGGGGGAGGGGAGAAAGTCGAATTCAGGAGATTGCAATGTGCAAAAGTGCACATTTACGAGTTTGTTCTACTAATGTTTTTACTATTGTACAGACCAGGGATTTAATTAATCATTAAATTTATATAATTCGTGTGTTCATTAAATAAATTATGTAATGTGAAAGTTATGATATTACATATCTAAGGGGGTAGAGTACTAATTATAAGTATAATTATTTTAGTGTAATAATATAATTATGTAATATTGTCTCTTTTTACTCTCTCTCTCTCTCTCTCTCTCTCTCTTTTACGAGTCTAGCCACTTCTCTATTAACACCTTCTCACAGTTATTCAACACTGTCAAAGAAATCGCGTGTTTTTACCGCCACTTTGTAGTCAACATCAAAAGATACGAAACTTTCCAAAGAAAAAATAAAAACTAAGACTTTGCGTAGATAAAATTTGTATAGAAAATTCAACAATATAAACGTGTTTATGACTTAAAAAATATATAACGCATAAATTTGCTAACCTCGATCGAAAATCAAATGATTCTTGTAGTAATTATATATATAAAAAAAGGAAAAAGGATAACGAGAAAAGGAAAAAGTAAAACGTTGTGATCGAATAAGGGCAAACTTCTTTCTCAGCGATCGCACCTAAATCCATAATGATTCATCCTTTTTAATGGATTCACGAGCGTCCTTCTGTCAGTCCTTGAACAAAAGTGCACCCGTTAACTCGACAAAATCGTGAAACGAAAGAACACTTCTCTGGCCAAAAACGGCGAGTCACAGAGTTTCCATTATATCGTCTCGTTACTCACATTAGTTGAGACCTCGTAGCGATAATCTTGTTCCGTCGACGTCGCGTTCTAATTTTTTTTTTTCTTCTTCCTTTTTATATTTTTCTTTCAAAGTAAATTGTGTCGATCAATTTTCTACTCAAAGATAATCACGTATCCGCCTGTCTGTCTGTCTGTCTCTCTCTCTCTCTCTTTCTTTATCTTTGTAAAAATAAAATGATGTATCCTAAATATAACAAAGTATTTAGGAATAAGAGTAAATGTAATGTTATTGACAAAGAAATAGAGAAAAAACACTCGCCAATGTATGAATTTAATGAATTATCTTCTTGGTAATTTTGTATTAACACTAGCAAATAAAAAAGAATCTTTTACATCCCAAAAGGTTTGAGCACTTAGGCAAATTTTGAAATAGATAGGGCACCATCATTACTATTACCATCATCACTACCACTACCACTACCACTACTAATATCACTGTTGTTTCACTCGTTGGTGTCGTTCCTGAGAGCTGCCTGCAAGTCTATCGTGACGGACGATACTCGTTCGCTTTAACGCCAATTAGGCGATAATTAATTGATCGTCGGGAACAGCCAACGAGGTTATTAAGGTCAGAGCAAGTTGCCTCCACGTACGGAGTTGACTTGCACCAAAGCAACGAGAGAGAAGACCCTTCGTACATATTCTACATATATACTATACATTTTTTGATCATTCTTCAGGAAGTTATGAAAGCCTTCTTTACGTTCTCTTTCTCTTTTTTATCGAACTCAACTGATCATTGATATTGCCTGAATGGTTATAACATTCTCATCAAAGAAATTCATCCAACATCTTGAACTATTTATCTATTCGATATTTAAAGTAAATGATTTGTACAAATTCATGAACGTAAAATCCAGGTCGATAAGGAAAAAATATAAACCTATGATCGATACGTTATGCATTATACATAATAAAATCATTTTTATGTAGAAGATATTTCTAATGTAATCCTTGCAACACACATGCAAATTCATTTGCAGAAGGAACAAATAATGAACTATGATAAGGAGGATGATATTAATGAACATATTATACTTTTTATACATAAAAAATATATCGATCTATAGAATTAGCTGTGGTTGACGTTATTTTCTTCTAAATCAATGTATAAAAATGCATTCAAATATTCGGTCTTTCACCAACGTATTTAATACGCATTGACACCATGGAGAATCTTGACATTCTCCAATTTCCATTGATTTCATAGTAATATAATATACGTATATAATATTATTTGTTTTATTATTTTGCTTTACTTTTTCTCAATCAAGTTTACCCATTCAATTGACGGCAATGCATTGTGATGATTAAACGCGTATGCAGGTAGAAATAGGTGGATGCACGTGCTGCATTTTCGCATCGTCGCGAATCCGTTATATCCGCTTATGGTTCGTATCGGTTGTCGATCGATATGGAAAGTCGGTACGGAAAAGGCCAGTCGATTTCTTCGTGGAATTTTTTTTTCCTCTTCCCACCCCACCATTGTATTCGCGTCTAATTCTATTCTTTAGAATGTGATTTCTTTTAGATTTGATAGAAAAAAAACATTTATGTATATATATATATATATATATATATATATATAGTTAGTTTTCCTATAACTCAGTTAATTTCCATCGCGTTATATGGAAGCTACGTTAATACTTTTAATTACGAAATAACGTATGCGTGATTTTTACTACCAATACTCCTCAACTCGTTTTTACGATACGTGTGTTGTTCGAGTTTATTAAAGAAAATTTTAAAAATTATTATTATTATTATTAAGAGGAAAATTATAAGAAAAAAAAAGTAATGTGATATGTTAATTTAAAAACTTTATCCCAACGAAAACAAGGGACTTAAGCTTGTTAAATATTACTGGCTCAATTATTCTAATTATTTTTCTTTTAATGAACCGGCGAATGTACTTTTTCACTTTGTTTATTTTCATTTTCATTTTCATACCTAGGTTTATTTTTGTACTCTATTTAAAATCTCTCCGTGAAGAGCAAAACACTTTTATAATTCTCTTTGAAACTTTACATTTCGCATTATCGAAGGATGATTTGCAATAATGTAAATTTCTAATTGTTTACTCGAATTTAATTCCCATTTTCACATCATTTAAATTGAAATTTAAAACTTATTTACGCAAAATTTACATTAAGTATGATTGCATTATTCTTGCTTGATACTTCGATACCTCGTATAACATGTTATATTATGTATTATTTTAATTTGACTTCGGCCATCATTTAATTACAAATTTCTTAGAAATAATTAATTAGATATTCTTTTAATTATTTCAAAATAAAATGTATATAGATTTGTGTATTATATAGATATATGGAAAATTTTTCTTGACTATTATGTACGTGTGTTCATTTAAATTTTTTATTTTAATCGAGATTTATATCAATAATAATTTACTCGAGTTTCGTATCACTGTAAATTTACTGTTAGTGCGTTAAAATAATTGTTAATTAATCGAAGGAACTGTATAGTGTTGTTTAAAAGCATAGAATATATGATCGGTGCACCGTCTTCCTCGAAATTCACCGTTGAAGTGAATCAATAATCTCTGTTACAGTTCTTTTATTAAATGTTGTTTGTATGATTTTTCGAAGGTTGTATATGTATAACATACATAATACTCGAAATCAATAAAATTTCCTTTTATGTAAAGTCATATAAACAATGTTTAATAAAAGTACTTTCACCGAGGACACACGATTCAGTCTATTGTTTGATTTTGAAGAGGAAGGTACACCAAAAGATAAATCAACGTTTTTAGATTACAATAGATAATTATATATAATAATCGAATAATTAACAATCATTTAAGGTATATCTAATACAGTACTGTACTTTACTAATATTGTTGATTGTTTTAACGTTCCTGTGCAGTAATAACTTCGAAGGAAAAATTTTCGTCTAATATAATATCAAATTGAAATTATTTAATATTGAAAATATGTTAATAGGTATGTAATATTTAATCCAACGTATGTATGTGTGTTTAAATGATCCTATATATACGTTGAGTTTATTAAAATAATAAAATAATTGTTAATTAATCGAAGGAACTGTATATTGTTGTTTAAAAGCACCGAATATATGTTCGGAGCACCGTCCTCTTCGAAATCCACCGTCAGACTATCTTTCTTGTCATCTATCATAGTTCTTTTGTTAAATGTTGTTTATATGACTTTCCTAACGTTGCGCATGTCTATAAAGGGAATAATATTTGTAATTAACAGAATTTAAGATTATAACATTCCGATTTTACATATAATACTTATCTGGTGTGCCGAAAATTCATTCACTTATTCCAATTTTTGGTAAGAGAATAATAATATAATAATCTATATTTTTTAGTAGTATATAATACTTGTACAGTAGAATTTAAAGAGTTACTTGAATTTATGCATGGTGTCGTTGCATCGAAAAAGAATGGCGCATACCAAACACGATAGTAGTTTTACCATATGTAAATCGAAGTATCCGATATATATATATATATATATATATAAATAACACTTACCATTCCCAAGTATATTTCGAACGGTAGCGTAGGTGTAGATTTACATGGAGTTTCGCATCACTGTAAATTTACCGTTAATCGTGTCTTTTAAGCTTAGCAACGTCCTAATCTCTTCTCGTCCTAGATCCACAATTAGATTTCGGATAAGGACATTTATTTCATCACGGTTATATCGGAATTTATATCACATCGGATGAAAAATATATTTTCCATGTTTTCCCAACTTTCGTTAAATATATGTCCTTGTATAGAAACACGTTAAGAAAGTATTAAAATAAAATATTATCTCGTATAAGAATGAAGTCATGTTATAAAAAAAAAACTTGATATGCTAAAAATAAAAATAAAATAAAAAACTCGATGATCGTCTCGTTTTTTGACGTTTAACCGACCATCGTTAGTTTTATATCGAAGTTAATTTGTAAGTAATTTATTTATCGATTGGATTTCTTTTTTTAGTATAAAAGAAAAGTCAAATAAACATGAAATTATTATATATATATAGATATATGATTGTACATGGTAAATAATATATTTCCTTCGGTTTAATTTAAAGATATAGAAAGGTATTCTGCAAATATTTCGAAAGCGAAAATTCACTATAAAACGTCATTTTGTATAGATATCCCTCAACATTCACCAGTATACTATTTAATGATTGACCAGATAGAAAGGAGTGGCGAATAATAACATCATACTAAAGAATTTTATAAAGGAGATACGTACCCATTCGATAATCTCCTACATCTAAAAATAATTCCATTAACTTGTTTATAACATCGCGATTTAAATCAATAATATTTGTGCCCACGTGTATTTTTCATTTAGACGAAGATAAAAATAAAAAAAAAAAAAAAAAAAAAACTGAAACGTAAAAATAATAAATCTAAATTGTGGTGATGGAACTTGCATAATTTGCCTTTCTAAAAATATAAGTTTACGCGAACGTGATATTAATT
>NW_014569893.1:31147-43347 GCF_001313835.1 Polistes canadensis
TATTTATTAGATGTATATATATATATATATATATACATCTAATAAATAAGGAAAAAATAATCTATAAAGAATAATATCCAATCGCTGTGTGTAGGATTACTTGTTGATTAATCGTATTCATTAATAATTCTTCCTATCCTTTTTTTTCTTTTTTTCTTCTTTTTTTTTTTTGTCCTTTTGATTTCTTTTTTTGTCCCATCGAAGAAATATCATAGTCAAGAGGCGTGTAATCGAAGTAGGTCCCCCTATCGGTTTTCTCTCGGTCTTTGAGCAGTAATTAGCGGATGATTAGACCTAGAGAGTATATGTAGGTTAAACTCTGTCGATCGTGCGGTCGTGCACGAAGCATACATTATATATTATGTACTCATTCGGCCGATTAAAAATAATGATACGTGTGTTTATCTGTGAAATTGTAAATAATAGTACGATCGTTTTACGCGAGACTTACATCTTGTTTTTTTTTTTCTTTCTTTCTTTTTTCTCTTCCATTTTTTTTCTCTAATTTTTATTTCCCATTTATTCATTTCTATTTTTTTTTTCTTTTTTTTTGGTTTATTGCATATGTGTGTCTTTCTCTTTGAAAGATTATATAGAAACGGAACACGGCGTAGCCTTTCATAAATTTCACCTTGAAAATCGTGTCTATAAGTATAATACTGATAAAACTCACGAAGAGAACACGTAGGCCGAAAGACATTTCCTTTTTTTTTTTTGTTTCTTTCTGAAAAGGGTAGGGGGAGTTTTCTTTTTATAAATGTTTTCAACCTCCATAAAATTATTGATAGGATAATATATAATATGCACACACACACACACATTTTCCAAGAATAATAATTGTCCTATTTCACTGGGATTTTATTTATCCCGTAAAACAATTTTATTCGTTGTCAGATATCATACAAATATCCGTGGCGTTTTTTTATCTTATTATTATATTTATAAAAAAACATTTATTTTTCGTTTCGTGTAATACACACCACGCATCGTATCTTGCGTTACATTGACAAAAAAAAGAAAAAAAAGAAAAGAAAAACTGATAACGCACTGTTCGAAGTCTTATCTTTCAATGTCCTTCGTTACATTTAATTTTGCAATTGCAAACGTTCGAAGCAAAAGTTGAACGAGTTTAAATTTCGTTATATTTTTTGTTTATATTATATTACGCGAATAAAAGAAGAAAAAAAAATTCCAAACTTTCTTTCACGGTTAAAATACTCGAGCGAACTATTTATAATTAATTATACCGAGGTTATCTTTAAGGGGGGGGGGGGAAAGAAAAAAAGAAAAAAAAAAAGATAAGAATTAACGGGATATTTAAGTTGACTTTCGCCGTAATAACAGGATATTTTAAATCCAAAAACTTTCTTTTTTATCTATATCTATCTTTTATTCTCTAATTTTCTGTCGCTTTTTCTATACTTTTTCTTCCACCCATCCTCCTCCTCCTCCTCCTCTCCCTCCCCCATCATCATCATTGAATTAATAATATTCAGTTACTTCTTAGAAAGCGATGATGCTCGTCCGTGTTTAACAACTATTATATTATATTATATGTATAATTTAATTTTATAGTCTAACGAACTTCGGGTACATTTTCAAAGACTGTGAAAACTATTTATCAACATAGTTATTTCTTTTGAAGAGAGAGAGAGAGAGAGAGTGAGAGAGAGAAAGAGGGTGTTGTAAAGCAGGAGGAGGAAGAAGGAGGAGGAAAAAGGGGCGGGATAGAAGAAGGGGGACAGGGTGACGTCCAAAAATATATTTCAACCGGCTTATTCTTCCGTTCCTCTACTGTCGGAAAACTCAAAGCGTACTCTCTCACCTTCGTGGAATAATTAAATTTGTTTTCTTCTCTTTCTCTCTTATTTCTCACAGTATGTAGTCTCTTCTTCTTCTTTCTTCTTCTTACTCTTTTATTTCTTTTTATTGCTCTTCCATGCGGAATGACAAAAGGGTTGTCACGATATGCAAAGGGACAGGAAACACGCGATATTTATTCGTCTTTCGACCTCAACTCTTTTTATTTTACATTCTTGTTTTTTTTTGTTTTTTTCAATGACTTTATATTCCTGAAACAGTACGTTATCTGAATGAACGATGAAAATTATTAGATAATTGTACATTCACTTTTGAACTTTCGTTAGATCTTCTCATAGAGTTTTTCTTTTTTTTTATTTCAAATAAAATATAAATTCTAATCGGTTCATACTTTCTCTGTACACGCAAGAATCTAATAAACGTATTTTTACTTGGTTATTAAAAAAAACAAAACAAAAAAAATAGAAGATCTATTTGGTTCATCGAATTATATATATATAATTATTTTTTCATTTATCTAATGAAGATATAGATGAAAAATACAATTAAAGAAAAAAATAAGCAAAATTAATGTTCAATACTCTAACAATTAATATATATATTCTACAAAATTTTAATATTTCCAATTCGAATGATATTCAAAACGATTCAAAATTTATTGATCATTTTACTTATTGTTAAAGAGAATCATAAGATTGGTAGAATTCAATAAAAAAAAAATAAAACACCAACCATAGTATAGTAAATAGATTATGATTTTCGAGAGTTCTTATTACTCATCATTATCATCATATTCATAATCATCATCATGATCATCGAATATTATTACTTTTATTTCTCATGCGTTTGTTGCACGCGTGCTAGAAAGAGAGAAAGAGAAAGAGAGGGAAAAAGTCGAAAGTAAAAGAGGAAGGTGGGGTTCTTTCAAAGTACTCTTTTACGATCATGTCGGATGCTTTAGTCGACTTTGTGCTATCGTGAAGTGTGTTTCGTGTTTTTTAAATTCGTTAAAATCCTTTATACGCGTGTAACGTCAACAAATATAATAATAGCTTTTTTACTTTTCTCTTCGTTTTTTTTTTGTTTGTTTCTTTTTCCGTTTACATATGTATTCGTTATTTTCTATCTATTTTACTTACTTCCTTTCTCTTTCCTCTTTCTCTATTTTTTTTATTCTACATTTTTTTATATTTAAAAGATTATTGTTTTTAATATAGGATTATCAAAGATATCGTTCTTTTTTTCACCCTTTTTATTTAAAAGATTTTCTGCGAATATTAATTCGATTTTTCGACGTAAAGAACTTGTAAAAAGTTAAATAAAGAGAACCATAAAAGAGAAAGAAAGAAAGAAAGAAAGAGAGAGAGAGAGATTTCACATTAGAATTCAAAACTAATTGTATTTTTTATTAATCGTTTACAACCTATCGAAAAATTAAACTAATGTTATAAATTCGAGGAGAGAAATTTTTCAAAAAAAGATAACGTTGTAAAGTTTATCATGAAAGAAAGTGAGTATATTGTATACGTATATATTTAAATACATACGTTCCTCTTTGCTTTTTTTTTTTTTTAAATAATTTTTTTTAACGCGCTCCAAATCGTACAGAAAAATGTATTAGAGCGTGTTTGACGGTCTACCGTTTTAACGAGATTTTAATTAATAATGATATTATTTAGATAAGTAGCAGTATGTATATGTTAGATGAACTCAATCTTTTTATTTATCAACATTCAATCTTCGATATAAAAGAGAGAGAGAGAGAGAAAAAGAAAGAATCAAGAATATCCTTAATACTATCCTATTAATTTGTGGTTGCGTGTTAACTGCAAATTAATCATATGACTAATTTGCTACTTTCTAGCGGTGTAAAGCTCGATGCATTTCTATTTTTTCATTTTATTTTATTTTCATTTATATTTGCTTTTTTTTTATTTATTTTTATACTTGCATAAATGAAATTATAACGTATAATGCTTGGTATAAAATAATGATGAATTGGAAAATAATTATACATGAAGTTACCAACCTTCAATTATTTGTATAATTATGTAAATGTAATTGGAAAATTGTAATTGATGTTTAATAATTTAATAGCAATTAATGTAATCAATTATTAATGAAATTTTCTTTATTTTATAAATCTCTAAAGTAGAATTATAACTTTGTAGTTTTAATAGATTGTAGAATATACAATGTAATACTAATTTCTTCTTGTTTTTTGATCACATATTAAACAGTTCAAAAGTTTAGATTTAATTTTTTTTTACAAAAACACTTTTATCTCCCATAGATAATGATATTTCAAATGTTTTTTTGTGGACATGATTACTTTGTGAATTATAATTATACATCGAATCTTGATTTGTGTACGGTATGACTCTTCTGAAAATTCTTTCTTTATACATTCGATACAAAGTAATTCTTCTCAAGTATTAATCACGAGGAACTTTGAAAAAAGTAGAACAAATGACAAAGAAAAATATATAGGAGGGGAGAGGAGAAACGAACAAACGAACAAAGAGACAAAGTTCTTTGATCAATGATTTACTAATTTATTTTTAATCGATCGAATTAAATCGAAGATTATAAACAATTTGCAAATACGTAGTTCTAGTTAAGTTCGATGCTATGCGAGTAACTGGTACAACGAAAGGTTCGGGTCCAGAAATACACCAGGGTGGCGTGACTTGGTAATTTTGGCGTTGGTGATGGTGGTGGTGGTGGTGGTGGCGGTGGTGGACGATAAACGTTCGAATATCGAAACGGTGCGACGTAACTAGCACGATAATCATGTCCAGGAGGATTTATGAGAATAACGTTTGTATCTATTCAAAAGATACAAACTAAGCGAGATATTTTCAATAAGAAAAGAACAAACAAATATATATTATATTTATCTACATAAAAAATATATTAGACATTTCCCTTTTAGAAGAACTGAAAGTGATCCCTATATATATATATAAAAAAAAAGTAAAGTAAGGTAATAAAAAACAGATTAGAACAGTACTGTATGTTTTCCACCACTCTCATTCCCACCCACCTTAATATTATGCAACTTTTGTTTCAAACAATTTCTCGCGTACGATGAATAATTTACGAGTTATTTAAAATCATCGTGTTAGAAGATTCAATCTCAAACTTTTCCAACTAGCCTTTTGTGAATTCATATTTCCTAAATCAAATATTACGAATGTCCGTCCAATCAAATGATTTTTAATATGCCTTGTCGCAAACGTTTAATTGTTTCAATTTAAATCTAGATTTTTCATGAATAATTAATTGAATTGTATATTGTAACGGTATATAACATATATGTATTTTTTGTTTGTTTAAATGAATGTAAATATATCGCACGAAAACAAGTGCATTGCAGCTGTGTAGGGTGCACGAGAATCCTGTCGGTCGAATCTCTGCATCGCATCTAATATTACAGGACGAACCGAAATAAACTCTACTCGAGGTACTTATCATCACTGTGTGTTATATGTAACCTCATACGTACACGCATTATATGCCAATCTACTACATAGTCGGCGGGTGTGTGTAACTGTGAACGATGAAGTTAGTGCGCGCGCCGATGTACACACACACATACAAACACCACACACACACGTATAAATATCACACAACGAAGAGAAAAGAGTCTTCTTGTCGAGTTCTCTGACTCGCAGTACGTTCATTACATTTCTCTTTGATTACTTATTTGTACACAAAGCTATACAACTTGTTCGTGCTTCACATTCTCAAAGCATTTATGCATTTTCTCGTAACTTTTTTTTCTCTTTGCCTTTGCCTTTGGCTTTGCCTTTGCCTTTTTTTCCCGTTCTCATTCTCTTTTCACATCTCATAAAAGATCGATGATGAAAATTTCAAACCTCAATAGGAGTAATAAAAACTGATGATAGTTCCTACTATCGAGGTATAATTTAATCATCATGTTAATCAACTAACTGCCTATGAACTCATTCTTCTTGTTCTTATTCGTATAATTGACGATACAGAAATTCCATAGATTACAGTAAATACACGTAATGGAATATTACATCTTGTGTGTTCGTATTATCATTCATTCGTCATGTTCAATTTTCCAAGAAATTCATTCTTTAAAGGTTATTTATTTCTTTTTATATCATACTATTCTACGATTTTGTATAAAATCTTTACTTCCCTTAAACACCAATTATAATTCGATCGTAAGAACAGTAGTTAAAATTTTTTTAAGTTATTGTAAGAAAACAGTTATTACGTGAATGCTAAACCTTGTATTCGAGAATCGTTATCAAAAACTAAAAGGATAATAAACGTTACCATAAACGATTACTCAACCAAAACTGGTAATAGGTTTTGTTTGACCGATTGGTGCTCGATCGATACCATTTATAGTATATCAATATTCGCTGGATACTATTTTTAGAAGTTCCACGTCTCGTATTCTAACGATGCAAACCACAAACGTGACCGAGTAACGCGACATGAGATATATGTAAATATAGTTACTTGATCAAAAGAATGTCTCCGTGACTGCACAGGGGCAAGAGGAAACGATGTTCGTTTGCTTCACCTAATCGCGAGTCGGAGGGTTTCTACTAATTCACAGAATAGAACCTTTTTTGATATAATCATATGATTTCCATGTTTGAGTATGTATACATGCATAGGTAAATATATGAATTGAATTGAAATTTTGACAAAGGGGGAACTTTTGCAAGATTTGTTTTATTGTTAAAGAAAAACATTAACAGTAATTTAACTTTGTTTTTTTTTTTTTAGAATACTTTTGAAAAAATAAGGTATTAAAATGTAACTAAAGAAATGATGATTCATCGTCAAAATTATCTCGTTTAGTATTTTTCTTTTTTTCTTTAAGTAAACGTTCATAATTCAGATAGTCAATTTAGATAATTCTCATATCTCGCATCCTAGTGTTTCCGTAGTAATGGAAAAGAAGGAAAAAAAAATGTACACGTGCGTTTTCATCTTTATTTTTTGGAGACTCGCGAATATCCGAAAATCGATGAAAATTAAATAAATAAATAAATAAAATGTCAAATCTCACATTGGATTAATAAAAATCATCATTTTCTTTCAGAAATCATCAAATCGGCTGCGAAGAAATTTTCCCCGCTCTATCTAGTTCAAGAAGAAGAAGAAGAAAAAGAATCATTTTAATTTACCAAAGTGTTATATACAAAGAAGATGTGAAGGAATGAAGAAATGTAAACAGTTTGTGTAATTAATAAAAAAGAAACAAAATAAGAAAAATTATTAAACCATATCTAAACTATTGATTTATATAAAATTAAAAGAAAGAATCAATAGTCTTGGGGTAGTTTAACGTTGAAGTCCAACATCTTAGGAAACATCTTAGCTCTAGCTAAGTATTTATAAAAGTGATCCAAAAGAAAAAACAAAAAAACAAAAAAGGGAACAAAAACATCGACGCAATGAGGCGACTACATATAGGAGGTTACAGGATCACGTGGATTAAGGCTCGGCGTAGTTCTTCGTGGCCTTGGAGAAGGAGATTCTCAGGACAGTCGGCCTGAGATATGCCAGGATCGGCAACGGCTTCTCCAATAGCAACGGAAACGGCTACGGCACGACATCATCATCATCATCGGCCGGGTAGCCGGCAATTGTCGATACCAATCGAGACGATAGAACACCGGGTTTTTGCAACCCGACGTGATCTTTTCGTATCTGCCACGGTCGATCCTCGTGCAAGTAGGGCCGTTCATTGTCCCGACTTGAACGCCTGTTTGATCAATGAATCGCGTATAGGCCTCGACGAGGTTGATTGTCGTGCCGTGCACTTTGGTTACGCAATTCCTGTTAACATAATACCGATAAAGGAAAATCCTGAGTTGGCCGAGCTTGTCCTAGATCATTCATCTGAGTTAAGTACAAGAACAACGAGTTTCTTATTGAATCATCATCCCCAACTTCGCGAACAACAACATTATCAATTACAAGAGAAAGAACAGGAATCACGTGTCAGGGAAGAACATTACCACCTAGGTCATCGGGTCGAAGAGGAATTCTTCAGAATGGCCGCAACGGCGAAACATGATCTTCGTAGAAAATTTCCTACAGATACTTCGTCGTCTTCCTCCGGTGACGAAGACATCGCAGCAATAGCGAAACAAATCAGCGACCATGCCGAAGCGATTTATCAAACTTGGAAAAGTCGTGGCTTGGAACCTACGGAAATTTTAAACTGCCACAGTAATGCCACAGCCGCCGACAAATTCGGCAGTGCTCTGACACCCACCAGTTCGCCTGCTAATGCTAGCGGTAAAACTATCGAATCGTTAAATTCTACTACTACCCCTACCTCCGCGGTAGATATTCTCGTACAGACACCGAACTTGGACAATGGTAATCTAGAAAAGCTAGTTAACAATTTCGTAGTCGAGGATAAAGCGAGAATAGCCGCTTCTAACCAAAGATCGCCTTCGAAGACGTTGCCTTCTTCAATTCAATTTGCCTTACAAAAATTTGAAAGAAATTCGACCCAACAAAATCAACAAACGTCACCGCTTAAAGGCAATGGTTCTATCATTGGATCAGGCAACGTTATGAATCAGACTAAACAGAGTAATTCATCCCTTCATTCGCCAACTTCTTCTTTCCCTAATAAACCATCGCAAATAATGAAACCTCAAGTTTCGACGAAAGTACCTAGCGCCCATCATCAAGAGGTATTTCTTGAAACTATTGAAACTACTTTTCCAGCTGACTTGACATCTCCTAAGATCGTACAACAAAAGAGACCGGCCAGTACGGTCATTTCATCTTTGATGAACTCCAGTTTAAACACTGACAGTGCTAGCTCGAACCCAGGCTTGACCACGTGGCCGTTGAAAAATAAATTGGCTGATGGTAAACGATCGAACGACAACAGTCCTACATCGGTTAAGATTATCCCGACTAATAATCCTCAGGATACTAAGATTACATCTGTTGTGAAAGATCCTAATAAAAGTACGGTTCGTGGTCGTCCGAATCGTTTTGTTTGCGATGATGCTTTCCTCGACGAGGTAGCACGAGAAGAGGAAAGATTGATAAATGCATTGAAAACGGGTTCGGTGATCACGGAAGAACCATCCGAAAGAACAAGCTCGTCCATATTTCAACTTGCCGCCCGGCAAAAGCCAGCGATCAAGAAGGAAAAGCCAAAAGTTGAGCCGATTAAGCCAATTATTATCGGACATAATCATGAAGGAGTGACTTTAGTACCAACCTCAGCCACATTAGTTAATAATGTGACGACTTCGTCGACCGGTATAAGAGACAACACGGAAGGAACAACGAAATCTCTGAGTAAAAATGAACTTTCAAACATGTCCGCGGTCGATTATGCCAAAGTAAGGTACAGAGCGGCTCAACAAAATTCACCGGCTCAACAAAGACTCGAAGAACAGAAATCTGTAGCTACGTACAACACGACGGAACAATTAGTATCAAATGCCAGGTCGAAATTCGAACCGGAATTACGAAAGGATAAAGATTCAAACAGTAAGGACGACAGAGATCCTATAACTTCGAGATGGGGTCCTAGAATAAATTCACCAAAGCCACGGCTTGAACAAGTGCCACATCCTGAATTGACTACGCAACAGAAACAACATATAAGAGCTGCTGCAGCTACCGGAACTGGAAACAATCCGGTCAGGCCGTTTCTCACCAGAGGCTCGGTTGCTGAACGTGTCTTGATCTTCGAAAAATGTCCTAGCGAATTATTATTGGACAAACGAGGTCCTCGTCCAACTGGTATCGCCACGTGGAGAACCGGACACGAGGTGCAGAGCAAGGTTCAGGTAATTAATTAATAAGATAGAAAATTAATTGAATAGAATAATATATTTTAAAAAAGAGACAAAATACGTGCTTAACTTTTTTACCGTGCTAATTTCTCTTACGTTAGAAAAATATTAATGTATTCATTGTTATATGAAAGAAGTTTTAAAACCTTGTTAGAGTTTATATTTAGATCAAACTTTAACGAGGAATAATCTGTCTCGGAAAAATCCATCGCGTAAAAGAGAACAAAGCAACCCACTACAAGAATCTTATTAGAAACGCAGTTGGTTGCATTTATGGTAACGTTGCACAGATTCACACGTGCTCTAACATATATACATATATTATAGATAAATCTTATTAAGAGAGACAAATCTAAAATATTCGATATTAAATTCATTTCAATTTATCTTTTCTTCCGAAAAAAAAAAAAAAAACAAACAAATTGTAAACAAAACCACGATCGATTGGTCCATTGAAAGCGTGCAATTAAAGTGCAATTAAACTTTAACAGGATGAATCCTTTTAGTAAAAAAGTTCTAATGTTGTCCGAACAAAGATTAACAAAATAAGAATGAAAGATAAAATGAGAACAAATCGAGATCTTTCAAAGAAGTGTTTCGTGATTGAGAAAGGTAAGGCATATAGTTGTACTATCCATTCCTTCCCCACCCTCCTCCTCCTCCTCCTCCTACACACATACACATTTAGTCAATCTTTTCAGTTCTTATTGTCTGTCTTACAAACTTGTATACACATATATTGTACATTTTGGTCGACGTCCAAATTAATTCTTGGCAACGACAAGGATGTTCCTCGAGCATTCTCGATCTCTCGTACTTTTTTTCTTCCAAAAACGAGTTCAAGATCTTCCTGGTCATCATAAGGTCCTTCATATTCAATCTTTCTTCGAAGCTTTCACATAAAAAAAAAAAGATCAATTTCTTACGTTAATTAGATAAAAATTAGCATATATTTTGTGTGCATTAGTCTTCGTAATAATATATTTTAATCAAATAATTTTATAGAGTGTTGGCTAAAAAGTTCTTTAATTAATTTCTACACTTTTATTAAATCTGAAAGAAAAGAAATGTATTTCCTCCTACCCCCCTATACCCTCCCCTTCCTTCCAAAATACAAAGAACATTAAAAAAAAAAAAAAGAAATTATTACAATGGTAGAATTGTTTGAAGAAAACCATTCGTAATTGAAACAAATGTAAATTAAAAGAGTTAAATCTCGCTAAAGAATTTCTATTAAAAGAAGATAAATGGTGAAATAATATTATCCTTAGTGAAATTTAATATTTTTAGGCCAGATAGAAGAAGTATGGTATGTGACGGAAGAAAAATAAAGTATTAAATTTAAAAATATTAAACATACACACACACACTGTGAAATTGGACCATGTATTTACATGGCTGATGTATTTCGACATTTGGAATTGATGAAATTAATTTTGATTGATAGTAATACTGGATAAAAATTTATATTTAAATATTTTTCGCGTAATAATTTACATATCAGATGTATAATTATATGAACTTCTTTTTTATTTTATCATACTGACAATGAAAGTACTTCTAAAGTTATGCCCACATATTTTGAAACACATATAAAATATATATATTTGTTCGTTGTTTATACATATGTACAATTGAATTATGATTTACAAAAAAAAATAACAAATAAGAATCTTATTATATGACCAATACGAAAAGAGGTTTACTCGTGATTAGGCACGCCTATTATTTAACATAAGTGGGACTACCTCATCAATCGTTTGATCGATAAATATTGTATCGAATAGATCCTTTCAAAGGGTGACGATAGAAAGGGTGGGGAGAGGGAGTGGAGTACTTCACATGACCTTTTTGAGATCAATCAAAAAGATAAAGGAAGAAAATAGAGTCACAATTAGGTAAATTTATCTCGAGAAAAAGTATTTATATCTTAGTGTATTTTTTTTTAAATTAATTTGAAAATTGATTTTACGTAATATTATTTACAAATGTTATAAATTTATCGTTTTGACGTGGATATAGAAAACACATTTTTATTCGCGAATATTTTTTCTTTTTTTCTTTTAGTCATAATTGTTTTCGTAAATATGACAATTTAAACGTGACCCAACGACAAATTCGAAAACAAACAATCGATCGTTCATTAACCGAGAACTCCGATCTTACAACAACTCCTTATTCGCAATAACGCATTACTCAATGTTTCAACAATGCAGTCGACGTTTGTCGAAAAGAGGGCTTGGCTCGACAAACGTCATTGTCCACACAAAGATCATTATGTTCTTATAACGTTTACAATAAAAAGAGAGACAGATAATAGTATTATATAGTATAAAAGAATAGAAAGAGTATGAAAACTTTCCTCGAGAAAAAATAACAAATCAAACTCTGATGCAATCCTGATAAAGAGTTTATGCAAATTTCTTTTATATAACAATTTGTTTTTATTATTATTATTATTATTATTATTATTATTATTATTATTATTATTATTTCTTTTTATTGCATTTCCTTTTATACTAGTCGTTTATATTTGTTAAGGATTAT
>NW_014569893.1:43364-81814 GCF_001313835.1 Polistes canadensis
TTGTTATAAATAATAACATTATAAATAACTATTTGTTTAAAGTTTTGTGTGTAATGAATAAGGATAAGATATTAGTTCTTATTACGAGTTGTTTGATAAGAACTGTTTCTCAGAAGCCAATTTTTTTTGTATTATTATTATTATTATTATTATTATTTTTTTTTTAATAACTAATAAACTAAATAAAATTCATTATCGATCGAAACTCGTGATATTTGTTTGGACGTATTATTCGTGTGGGTGTATAATAGTAGAAACTCGTATAAGAGTGGTGAAAGTATCGCCTTGTAAAGTGACTCTCCCACGAGAGATAGAAAGACGTAATTAGGCGAGTAATAATATTCAGAGAACTCGACGAAGTTTTCAAGTAATTCGTATAAATTTTGTTTCGTTGAAAATTAACGTGGCAACTAAAATTAGAAAATAACAGAAATGAAGATTTCATTGCTTTACTTTTTTTCAGAACATTTTCTTGATTACGTTAATTATGAAAAAAAAAATTCATATAAAACATTAAAGTGTCCCCTGACAGTACTTATTACCAATCAAAACGATCTTTCTTAGCTTATGGTTGATACGAATGATGCAACGATAAAATTACATCGAGGGAAAAATCACGAGCAAGTTCCACGGTTTAATTTATGTTCTTCTTTTCTTAAATTATTTTTTTGTTTCTTTTTTTTTTTGTTTTTCACTCAAATTGATCGAAGAAGAAAAAACTCGTTAAGTTAATTCGAAAAGTTTTCTTATTTTGTCCTTTAAAACAATTTTCTCTCTTTTTTCTCTTTTTTTTTTTTTTTTTAATTATTTCTCTTTTTTTTTTTCTTATCAGAAACACTTTGTATCCTGTTCCTAAAGAGAGAAAAGGTTCGTGACTTCCAGAAAAGGCGAAGAACGTAGTAGCTCCCGTACGATTTAATTAATTTGATCGAGGAAGAAGAATGTTGCTTCGCTTGGCATCGTTGTAGTTGTTTATATTTGGTAGATGCTGACTCACTCTGGGTGAGATTGTGATCCTGCGTTAGGATTAATGTTGCTCGATAGTGTAAAGAAGGGAAGGGGTGAGAGAGAGAGAAAGAGAGAGAGAGAGAGAGAGAGAGAGAGAGAGAGAGAGAGAGAGAGAAAGAGGTAAAAGTAACATGAAACAAATCTGACATAAAAGATCACGACCATAATCGGAAAGTAACGACGTTTGTCATGCTTCGATAAAAATCGTCAAACGATCTAACTTATATTAAAAAAAATAATCGAAAATAAAAATTCTAGAACAAATTAATGAAAATTATAACATCTTAATATAATTAAAAATTATCTTCGATAGATCAAAACTAATTACAAAATTAGTCAAAATCGCAATATCAATTGGCAGTGTGATCGATGGCATCTGAATGAGCCAAAACCGAAGTTATGATACATAGCTACCTATAAATAAGATCATTATTGATTGCATAAATAATCTTATGTAAAATATAAAACAAGTAGGATCATATTGTGATAAGATTATCTTGAGACATTTCAATCGGAAGACTTAAATATCCTGTTACTCATTGTTTTACAGAAAGAACCCTTAGTAAAAAAATTATACTTTTTGTAAAAGACATATGTAGTAAACCAAGATAACAATTTTGTGCCAAGGTCATTATTTTTAAAAAGATTTTAAAATAATTACTATTTGTGTGTTTTAATTTAAGTAATACACATTATTATAATATCTTTAATTATTACATCAAAGATTTCAATGAAAAGTTGTTTCTTATTATTAGTCATTCTGGCTGACATAAATTTCATTCAATTAATTTTACTTTCGCGGATTATTCCTTCCTACTATACTTTCCCGTCAGTATGTTAATCAGATGATCAACGAAACAAGTTCTTCCTTGTAAGATAATTCGTAAAAGAGAATAAGAGAGACATTTAAATCTCATTTAAAAATGTTTCAATTATCTTGTGCATAAATGTATATACGAGAAAACTTTCAGATGGCAGGTATAAATGTTATGAGTATGCTTAAATGCATATACATGTGCATAGTCTTATATTATAGTTGAATCGAGTCATGATGTAACCGGTCACACAGGGCCTCAAGGTGCGGCAACGCATTAACTGGCATTGTCGGCCTCTTTGAATTCTTCGGATCCTTCTTACAGCATCTCGCGTAACAGGAAGTCGCGTCCTTGGTTTATCGTCGATATAATTACGATGGAATGTCAATTTCGCAGAGAATCTCGAAGCTAAACGATTTATCGACAACACAAAGAAATATAACAATATCTTATTTTAAACCCTTAACACATCTATTACTTATGTTCAATCCTCTATTATAGTCATGTAACTTTAAAAGTAAGATACTTGTATGTCTCTATTTTTAAAATTTTCTATTTTAGTTTATTCTTTAATAAATTCATTAATTTCATTATATTTTATATACACATTTGTATTATAAAAATAAATAATATTATATATAAATATAATATAATTTTAAAGACACGACACAACAAATTAGGTTTTACAATTAGAGAGAAAACTCAACCCTGACACAAATACTTTTTTTTTTTGCCTTTCTCTTTTTTTTTTTGTTTATTTCTTTATATAATAATCTGATGTTTTCTCAGGTCGGTATTTGTTCATCGATCGATTGATTTTATATATATATATATTTTTTTTCAGAGTTACGTAAAGGAAAAGACACAGCAAAAAAATTTACCACCACATACTACGCTACAGAGGCACGTGAAGGCGAACAGAAATGTTCACATACCTCGGTATATACTACTACTACTATTACTACTATTATTTCTACTATTCTTAGAAAATTTCAATAGATACTTTAATCATTGACGATACACAGTAGATGTTTATGCTTTTACATTTATATTTCTCTCTATGAAGATTCTACTTCCCTGGCGGCAAACCCACACCTCTTTCTCAACTGGAGGCTACCATTTCGAGAATTACTACGGCATTTCAAAGTTTGCCAGGTCATCGTATCTCTCGTGCACAATTTCACTTGATCACGAAGGTTTATTTTCACTAAAGAAAATATTTATGTCTATTATTATTTTTCATCATACATAAGTTTATTTCATTAAAATCATTCATTTCAGGCCTGCGATTTACCTTTATATTGGAAGATACCACTTTTCCTTGCTGCTAACAAAGATCAGACCGAATACGTAGAGATGAACACTTTCCTTGAATTTTGGAAAGAGTAAGAAATTGTTTGGAATGATAAAAACATTAAGTAATTAATATTTTATCATAAAAATCTTGTTTTCTTCTTTTTTTTTGCATATAGGATAACGAGTACTCATCATGATGCAGCTAGCAAATTCATTAGAATCACTACACGAGGACTAAGAAATAACATTTTACCTGAAGATTTGATTCCTTTGGTTCAGGATGTTGTTGAAACGCATCCAGGATTAACATTTTTAAAAGAAGCAAAGGAATTTCATTCACGTTACGTTCACACGGTTTGTTATTGACCTCTTATTTTGAAAATTTCTTTTTTGATATATAATTGTGAAATCTTGTAAAAAATGAATTATTCTAATTACAGGTAATCGCGAGGATATTTTATTGTGTCAATCGTAGTTGGAGCGGAAAGATATCGGTAGCTGAATTACGAAGAAGTAATCTTCTAGCGGTAATAGCTGTTCTCGAACACGAAGAAGACATCAATCAGGTGACTGCATACTTCAGTTACGAACATTTCTACGTAATTTATTGCAAATTCTGGGAATTAGATCGCGATCATGATCTTTTCATCGATAAAATGGATCTGGCAAGACACAACGATAACGGTGAGAGTTATTTTTAAGAGATTATTGGATAAAGTATTATACAAAATTATGTTAACTTTAAACGTTTTACGTGTGTTACATGTAACAGCATTATCTACGCGAATGATCGAACGGATATTTAGCGGAGCAGTTACGAGAGGTGGTGTCAAAAGTGGTGGTGTGATACAACAACCGGAAGATAAAATGAGTTACACAGAATTTGTATGGTTTCTTCTCAGTGAAGAAGATAAGAATCATCCAACTGCTATCGAGTATTGGTTTAGGTATATAAATTATTGTCAAAATACGTAGTTACAAATCCTCAATGAAACATCAATTATAATGTATCCTTTTATATGTATTTTAAATAGATGTATGGATCTTGATGGAGATGGTTATCTGTCTATGTTTGAGTTAGAATATTTCTATGAAGAACAGTTGCATCGTATGGAAGGTATAGGACTCGAGACTCTACCCTTCGAAGATTGCCTCTGTCAGGTATTTATTTAAAGGTTCTTAATTAATGTGTTCAAACAATATATAAAAAAATGATAGACAAATCTAAAAACGGTACGAACTTTCTTAATTACCCCTAAGATTTGTGTATTAAACTATAAATTATTTTCTTTTAGATGTTAGATATGATTCATCCAGCAACGCCGGGAAAAATTTCTTTAAGTGATTTAAAAAAATGTAAAATGACATCAATCTTTTTTGATACCTTCTTTAATTTAGAAAAATATCTCGATCACGAGCAGAGAGATCCATTTGCTTCGGCACGAGATGGTCATGAGGTAATAATTATAATCTTAAATATAATTATGGGGCTGATTAAAAGCATACGCGCGTGGATATGTTTAATAAAATTTTATGATCAACTTGTAGATGTCCGATTGGGATCGATTTGCGGCAGAAGAATACGAATTATTAGTTGCCGAAGAGAGTGGTAATGACCAAAAGGATCAAACGTAAGTACTTCGTTCTTGATACATAAATAATTCAATTATTATTAACTTTTAATATAAATTAAGTCATATTTTCATTCTCAATTTATCAATTTTTTAATTCTTATTAAACGATTTTTGAATATGAAGTATGTATACATATGTTATTTAAAAAAAGAAAAAAAGATTTATAAAAAGTTTACTTTATCACATTAAGATAATTATGGCTTTTCTTAAGTGCAACTACTATGAAAAAAAATGAATTTCATAGTCATTGATTTTTCGCTCGTTCTTTCTGGCATGCACAACTTTCAACTTAGATAGTTTGTTAATCAAAAGGATCTAACATAGTATTATACGTCTTTCTCCTTTCTATCATAATAGTAATGATATTGGTGCGATATATGCGTTTATTGCAGGCTGTGTGATGATGAAACGTAACCATCATCTACAGCTGAGTAAGTAAATACCACAGTTGCATGCACCCGTAAAAAGATGCATGTTGGCTGATACATAGATACAAAAATAACGGATTAAAAGAGATAATAGTTTGCTTCTATATTTGCATGAGTTCTTTTAATTTCCTTTTGTTACAATTTAAAATGACCAATTGCAATATGCAATTATCAAATAACAGTTTAATTTATTTGTGTTTTTGTTTCTATTTATGTATTATATATTTCGTTACGCTTTGTAAACACTTCTATAAACAATGAACTTTTGTTCCTGTCTATATATTATTTATTTATCATGCGTGAGTTATTGTTATGTTAAATAGAACTTATAAATTTATTGCTTTCACACTCGTAAGAAATGAATATAATGCTACATTTAGTATGATATAATCAATAATATTTTAGTTATATTTGATTGCATCTGATAAAATAATTATTTACTTCACAGATCTTACGATTCAACTTCAGAAGATACATTTTCGCCAAATCTCGATATTCTAGTTGGCGAACCAGTTGATGTTATATCTCAGGGTGCAGATCTTTTGTCAAAAACTCATCATGACAATCTGGCATCATCCATCGTTCGTGACCAGTCAAGAAATCAACATTATGATAGTGGTGACAGTGATGATTACGCCGATAGCGATAATTAGATTGATTATATCTGAATCTCTATACACTCACAAAATATTGAGGAGGTTGTGTGCATTTACTTTTTTTTATTTTATTTTATTTTTTAATTAAAGAATTGAGAAACAGCAACTGGAACTTCTAGCTGTGTTTATTTATATGTATAAATAATATATAATATATCTATGCATATATATATTATTCTGTTAAATAGTAAATGAGAGGACACAACCTGAAACCTTGTTTGTAAGGTCCAGTAAATACACCAGCAAATGAAATATTAGCCAAAAATAAAAACTGTAGTGTGGCATCATACCGTGTGTACGATGTAATAGAGATGTGTCATCTTAAACATACAAACGATCGCAGTATTAATGATAACGAAATGATTCTCAGCATGTCTGTGAATTATTTGACCGTGTCGTGTAGTGAGTGCAAGTTCATAAGTTAAACAAATTACCGAGTCATGTATCAATTCGGTGAATGTAACTAAATAGGCGACGTTCATTCCAATATGCAATAAAAAAAAAACAAAAGAAAATCAATAAATCATATTAGAGAAACTTCGCCGATTTACATTATATAAATAATTATTTAATTTACGTAAGAGACGTATATTTAAACTGGATTACCCTTAATCACAAATTTTATAACAAGTCCTAGTAATTTATATCACATGCTAATAATGTTCATTCATTGTATATAGAGACACATATTTTTTCATTGTGTCTATAGCACCGAATTGATTCACAACTTAAAAAAAGATAACTAAATTTTGGTCGTTGCTTGGCCATGTGATACATATTATTGTTCAACGTGCAGAATATACTTTGTGTACTTCAGGCTGTAAAATTATTGATGTTCAGGTTATTGATTTTTATTTTTTACTTATCGTAGAGAGACAATTTTAAAATGTGCAAAATTTTTCCAATTATTGCAGTCTATATAACTCTTTTAGATATTTATTGTTTCGAATAGTGTTTAATTGTTAGTATATACTGTTATATTTTATTATTTCATTTAATTATTTTCATCACGTTTTTTATAAAATATTTATTAAGCATTCTATATATAGTTAATATAAATAAATATAAACGGATGATATTAATTATTTAAAAAGATATTTATATCAATTATCTTTTGGAGACTGCATTAATCGGAAATGATTTGTAAAAAAGAAATATTGTTGCCATCAAATGATATTAGCAACACCTCCCCCCTCACTATTTCTTGCCATTTATTATTATATAAAACGTTGAAAATCCTTCGTAATAATTAATATTTATATATGCTGATTATATAGAAAATTACATATTTATAAATGGTATATATCTCTCTCCTTTTATATCGATGCTGATCTAATTTCATTAAAACGATATAACGTTTCGGTGTTCAAGAGGAGGAAGGAATTATTTTCCTATCAATCTTAACATTTTCTTTGATATATTCCCGAAATATATATATTATCATATCACATACAATTGTTACTTAAAAAAATATAATGTATTTTAAAATTGAAACATAAAGAAAATGATAAGTTATGGTAGGAATAAATATGTGACACGAATAAGTAGCAAGATGATCATGAAGTAAGCAAATGTTTTTACTTATAATAAACATCATATCTATAGTTAGATATATCAAAACGGATTTCACAAAAAAGATGTAATCATTTATAATAACCACTGTTTCAAATATTCGAAACAACTTGCTTGAAAAAATTCGACACAGTTTATATTTAATTAATGTATTTAATTTATAAATATGAAGATGAAACTTATTACCTTCCTCCACAACTAACGTCATGAAAAGCAATAAACAAAAGTGCATCTGTGCAACAAGATATACTTTTCTCTCTCTTTTTTTTTCTTATGGAATTTTCTAATGAAACTGTTATTCTGTCTGCTTCATAAAAAATCGAAAATCATCATATAGAATTAAGAAATACTTTTAAATTGTATTATATTTCATCTTATCTGAATTATGCTACCCTGCTGCATTGAACAAGAGCAAAGTTATATGTAACTTTATGAATCTTTTTCTACTTATTCGTATATACCTAACTTTTTATGAAAGGATATTGTTTTCCTGTGAAACATATCATATTTATCAAATAGTGAAGGTTTACAATCATACTCTATTGTATTACGTGTAATAAATAGATGATTATTTGTAAAATGCTCAAACAGGGTAGTATTTTTACTTCATATTTTTATCTTTTACAAATACACACACAGACACGGATGTCGTGTTACTCAAGAATAAATGACTATTATATTGTATAGTATTGCTGCAAGAAGATAAATAAACCAAAGATGTGACACATTTCGCTTAACCTGAACATTAAGAATAGAGAATTATTTTCTCACAAATAATTCGTACACATAAAGTAGAATATTGTAAGTACGAATCATACATTGATGTCGTTTTCTTCCTGCTCAATGATCTGATGTCATTTAATTCTATGTGAAAACAAAAAGACACCTACAGACGTATTAAAAATGTCTTTTGAGAGAGAAAAAACAAAAGAAAAAAATAATAATCGACAAAAACTGAATGTAAACTATATTTTTAGTAAAAATTAAAAGAGAAAAAGGAGTTGAAAATCTCAAATTTCAAATATAAAACTTCCGTGAAAGTCATCGCGTCAAAAATATTTTTAGTACAGTTTTTAAATATAAAGTATTTTGCCATAGGAGACCAAGGTATTCCATAGTTTGCGTTACAAAGACTGCAGAATTGTATATATTACTTTTGTCTCCAAAAAAATATACTTTAATTAATTGCGTAAAATGTTACTCTAGTCTACACGTGTGCTAAAACTTGTATACCTTTTTTAGCACATGTCGGTATAATCGTAAGATGTATTATATTATTTGTTTTAAACCAAACGGAACTAACTTTATGAAAAATGAATTATATGTAAAGTTCTGTATTTTTAATAGAATTTTATGTAGGATATGTAAGGGCAGTACTTTAATACCAATAGTTGATAGATGTGATTTTTATTGTTCTTGTTAATTATGTACTTGTTACTCTGTTATTCTCTATTTACATTAACTAATTATCTCCAAATTTATTTACATCATTTCTCATTATTATATTGTATAGTTTTATCAACTACTGGCATGACGCTGTCCATTATAATACTATTTTATGTGGCTCTCGCATAAGAATTAAGAATATTCTAGTGATATTGTTTTCTTTTCTCTCTTTTCTTTTTTTATTCATATAAAAATGCTTTGTATATTTTACAAACTTATTTTACAAAGGTCAGCACCTTATGTAGAATTTATTTAATCTATTTGGTGCTTCCCTATTATGCAGAAATACCATCTGTAAAGGGAGTTGCTTTTGTTGACTATCCAAAGATATAACTATATAAAGTTTGTTTACTTACATCTTTTATAAGTCGTTATGGTTTTTACTATATATATATATATATATATATATAGTAAAATAGTATATATATATATATATATGTATATATACTATTATATATATATACATATATACTATTCTATATGTACTTTTCTATATGTTGCCCTTGTAACATCATGTTCAAATTAAATTACTGTTAAGAAAAAAAAGTCATCGAAATGATAAAACATCATAAATTATATATATGTTTACATTTGACAATACTCTTTATTGTTACATTCATTCATTATTTTAATTGTAGGTTTGTTCTCTGTTCTTATGTGAAATATTTACACTATGCTATGTATTTATGTTTCCATAATAATGTGCTGCAGAAGACAGTCAATTTATCCTTTTATTACTCGCATCAGATATATACTACATATAACGCAGATTTTTATTTTTATGATATTTATTGATTGCCTAACTACATATTTACCCTTTTCAATATCTTTCAGAAATATATCACAGCTTTTCAAGTCTATTTAACAAAAAATAATTAACAGACTTGAATCAAAAACACGTTACTATAAGAAATTTATTAGTTGAATAGTACTGCGCGATCATTTAACAAATATTTATAAAAGCATTACGAAATGATTAAAAATATTAAAATATCTCACGCGAGTAAAGGAAGGTTAATAAACAAAAAAAAAATCAATGATGAATTAGCATAATCCAAACAAAATCGAAATTCACACACGCATGATTAGATGCCTCAATCATAGACTTATGTTTAACATTTATTTACATTTTTATTTATATATTTTATCTGTGCATGAGTAGAAGAATAAGATAATTTTGCAAGTTAATAAAAACAAATGAAAAAATTATATCTTAAATGACGTATTCTATTAATTAAAAATCATTTTCAGATATTATTTCAACTGTTACCAAATATATATTATTGTAAGTATATATAAGAATATAATTCATATATTTTTAATTTATTTATAAATAATATTTAAACAATCTTATAGGCAGATCATATATATCCTATGTAAAAAAGAAATTTAAAGAATGAGATGATTGTGAGTGTATGGGAAAATATAATCAACATACAATTTTTTATTTATTATATTCTATTTTTATTGCTGAGAATCTTTTAGATGTATTATAAAAAAAACAGCATATATACATAAAAGTAGAACTTTAAAGTTTATAATATGTCAAAATATATCAACAAGCTATGTTATTATTATCACACTTTTTTTATAAACTATCAAAATTTACATTTTTGTAAGCTTAGCTTTTTAAAATATTCGAACTGAATGTAGTGTAAGAAAAAGTGAATCATATCGTTATAATTATTTTATAAAAGATAACATGTGTATTATTAAATAGAAGATTTCTATTTAATTTGATTGACAGATAATGAATACAAAAAAAATTTAATATCACATTTCACTTGATACTACTTTTCGATACTAGTATATGCCCTTATTATTAGATATTATAAATTATTAATAAATCATTAAGTAATAACACGTACATATATAAAATATTATTACATTGCTTCTTGATTCGATGATAATATAGGTGCATAAGTTTAAATATATACATATATCACTTACATTTGCATTATAAATAAATATCATTTTTACTTGAAAAATATATCTATAAAAAAATCTTTGATGTAATATTATTATTATATATATATTAACATTTTTAATTAGATAAAAAAAAATTCTGCAAACAAAATATTTAATCTGTTAATATAACAGGATATAATAACAGACGTATTAGTAATTATCCATTTTAGTTAAAAAAAAAATTTCATTCGATATTAAATTAATAAATAAATAATCCTAAGCCTCATTATTCTGATAATCTTCAGTAAAGAGATAGGCATTAGATAATATAAAATATTATATGTACACACATATTTGTAAAATTCTTCATATGAAGATTAAATTAATCTTCATTTTCCCAAGGACTCTGACACGTGGACGTAACAATATCCGGCGAAGAATTCCTCGAAGATGGGACATGTAATAACGTTGGCTTCAAAACGATTTCTTCTGTGGAAGACGAAACTGTTGAATCTTTGCAATGATTTGTTTCTATAGTATCTTGTTCTTGTTTATATTTATTTTGTGGATTGTTTAAAATCGATCGAATAAAATCATGTGTCTCTGCACGTAAAGCATTAACTCGTTCCTGAAGAATACGATTACGTCGTACAAGAGCCAGTGTACGAACGACGATACTAAATAAACCTGATAAAATAGAAAAAAAAATTATATAAGTATATAAGGTGAGTCAGAATTAATAGGACATCTAAATATCTAATAATCACCTAAGATCTTTGAACTCATCTTGCATAATATATATATAAAAATAGAAAAATATACAATATATATAAATTATATATTCATTACCTTCACATCTAGGAAATATTACATCACAGTGTTCCTTCAATTCTGTAAAAAGTTTCGTTGAAATGTTTGATGATGAAATATTTATATCAACGGACTCATGACAATTATTATCTTTATAAAGAAAATTCTTCATTGACGATGTTGTTACTGATTTTTCAACAATGGGATTCTCGACGATGTTAGTTAATCGCTTTAATTTCTGTCTCTGTTGTTTCCCTTTAATAACGCGACTAATCTTTTGTCGTCGACACGTATAAAGGTTTTCTGTACTTTTTACAACTGATAATTCCGGCAAGCATACTGTCGGAGCCATTTTTTAATTATAATTCTATAAAAAGAAAGAGAAGAAAAAAATGTACGGATTATAAATAGGTTCTCTAATATGTTATACTACAGTGTCTATAATTTTACAAAAAAAAAAGAAAATACATATATAATTACATATAATTTCTAATATTTTTTATTATTAGTTGGCGTTAGGAATTCGAAAGTTCATTGCCCTAATTATCAAATCCTCCTGTGGTTCCTCGAACTATCGATCAGTTTTAAAAAAAAATATTCTAAGAACGTTCGGATTAGCTTAAAATTAAATAGGAAACTTGATTATAGAGTTAAAATAATTTTTAATACGTTGCACGTGCGAGATTATAGAGAGTCAAGGTACATATCTAACAGCACGTGAAGAAAAGTATCTTTTTATTTCATTTCCTGGAACAACCTAAAGCACACGTGGCAGTGAAGCGTGCACGTGCACGCGACTTTCAGCAACCAAGAATACACATACATACAACACATATGCATATAAATACACGTAGCTTTGAGAAAACAAAGGTATTGTTTAAAAAAAAAAAGAAAAGAAGCTAGCTCTTTTTGTTCTTTTTTATCTTTAGGTATAGTGTTACTACTATGTATATCATTTTCGATACATTTATCAGCATACGTTGTTGTTAGGAAATTTAAAAATTTGTATTAAAGTAAATAATACGATATTTATTATGACACATATGTACATTTATAAATACAATTTCGGCTTAATTTGTTATTCACGTGTAATGCTATGAAATTTCTTCGTCTTGCTTGATACATAACATGTACTAAATGTCGCATCATAAAATATAGATTACTTTCATAGAAATTAAGATCAAAGAGAGAAAGAGAAAAAGAGAGAGAGAAAGAGCGCACGTGCCAGACCACGTGTAGTTACAAATTGTGTCAACTCTGACCTGTTAAAAAAACCCAACTAGCACGTTATATTCTTTTCCTTTTTTTATCTGACTTCGTTAAGTACTTTGGGAGGAAGAAAGGAGACATAATAGAATTAAAATTTCTCTTTTATGTCATAATCTTAACAAGATATTTCTAAACATATTCTATTTAAATTGTTTATTACGTTAAATCGATAATTACAGATTCAATCTATTTCGTAATACTACAAATCTAATAAAAGTATATATGTAATTATTACTTTAATACTCTTATAATAAATTAGTATATAAACCAGTTAATTTGTGATTGACAATATAATAAAATATAACAAAACAAAATATTATTGCTTCTCCATGACGAGTATACTCATCAATCATAGCTAACTGATTAACATAAGTAACATCTTATGATCTTTAAGTATGATTACTTCATATCAACTACGTGCTCAAACATGTGTTTTTACATTGTCCTTATTACTTGTACAGATACACGTGGCATATTTTTATCTATCCATCTTTCACAACTATGACTCTGATGCTTTATTGCTTTTATTCGTGCTATTTTGTAACGCTACATATACATACTCTATGTGCTATCACGAACCTTGAATATATATGTCAAGCGTTACTTTATGAAATAGCTATATTGAACTGTTTAAATATGAAAAAGAGCAGAATTATATTTTCAAAATTAGCAGCGATGCTTCAAGATAAAATTTTTTGTTATTAATAATCAAGTAATTATTTCAAGTTGAATAATGCAACAATGTTTTAAGTTATGTATTTTATTAGTAAAAATATTCCGGTATCATTTTCGGATTAACTTTATTGTTGAATTTTTGCATATATTTAAATATCCATTTAATAATATATTTTTAATATATTTGATCTTTTTTACTTTATATTGTAACAAATTTTATTGTAAAAGAAAAGAGGGGCAAAGAGAAAGGAATGAAAGGAACTACGACACGTGAATTTCTCCTCCTCTCTCTCTCTCTCTCTCTTTTAAGAGTCAACCATTGCCAAAAATATATACCTCTGTAAAGAAAGCAATATGTTTGGAGGTCATTGAACCACTACAGAGCTACATGTATTTATGAAAGATTATATATAAAAACACACCCACCACACACATGCGCGCGCGCGCGCGCATGCACACCACGCGTGCAGCATCCTCAATTTAAAAGGGTGAGTAGTTGCGAATAAGTGACATGAAAAGGTAGAAAGCATAATACTAAAACTAATACTAATACTAATACTAATACTAATACTAATAATAATTCTAATACTAATACTGATAATAAGAGTTTTTTTTGCAATATAACGCACTGCGTTGCAGTACCTTTTCTTGCGGTAATTTTAATATTTCAAAAACGAATAAAAAATATTTAAAAAAGAATATGAATAAATAAGAAAGAGATAAAGAAAAAATAAATTATGTTTAATTTTTTATGAACTTCATGGCATGAGAAAAGCTGCTTTTAAATTTCATTTAAATAATATTTGAATATAATTTTTTTAATAAAAAGCTTGACAAGGAGTTGAGTTTTGGCGCCTTTTTTTTACGAAAAAAAGCACTACTAATATTAATACTACTAATAATAATAATTTAGAAAGGAAACAGGAAAACCATCGAAAAAATAATATTAAAAATAAATCCGCGAATTTTGGTAAACAAACAAAATTTCTTTCATTTTAAAGTCAAGGACTTGTCAAATAATCCTCATGCGTATATATGTAATACATATATTACTATTGATATTAAAAAGCAGTGTTAAAAAAAAGGTATAATAAATTATTATATTTAATATTAAAAGTATATATATATATGATTAATATTGTTTGTTAGAAAACGTACGAAAAATTGTGCTGAAAGTATGGTCCAATTAGCTTCTTTAAATTTCCTTAATTATAGTCATGTAACATGTTAAACATAAACCGAACACCACTGTAAAAGTTAATTAATTGTTACTATAAAGAAAATTGAAATGACACATTACAGATATAGGATAATTTTTAGACGTTTATTTGTTATAATGAAAATACGAAAGCACATAAACGCGGCAATGATTCAATTCGTAATTCACTTCAACGCTCGAGCTTCTCTTCAAGACTACTAACCACAGACCATTCTGATTAGTAAACTCATTGTGATATTTCTTTTTCGGACGCATGCGCAGAATTGCTTTTACTCGTAGATATAATAAATAAGCATACTCGCGTAATCTAACTATTCGTGAGCAAAACCTTATCTGTAATACATTACATTACATTCGCATTATAGGCAGGAATCTTTTGCTAACAAACGTATTGTACATAAGATGCATCAGTACACGAAAGAAATATTAAATTTTTGTTTGTTAATTACTTTATACAATTGCATTTATTTAAAAAAGTAAACATAATACATTAAAGATGTATCGTACATAAAACTAAACAGAGAGAATAATTATTTGTTACTTATACGTTATTTGAAATTTTTTTATAACACTTTATATATATATATTTCATGAGAACATGTATTCTCATAAATAACTATAAAAATGTAGTTACTTTTCTATAATTAATTTTATCTTAGAAACTAAACGCTTCAAAGATATTAGCCCCAAATAATTTAAGTTCAGCATTTAAGATGAGGCGTTGTAGCCATACCCTAGATGCGTCTTTAGACTTAGGTTGATCTGGAATTCGTTCATTTATTATTGGAATTAATTTAGCCAAAGGCATAGTGATCTTATTTATATTAACAAAATTATTATCCGAATTTTTTGAAATAGAATTTGTCCAAAGCATATCTTTACGATTCGAAGTTCCTGGTATTGATACTCCATTCCTTGTAATATTGTCATTATTTGTTTTAGTGTTAAAAAATTCGGATATATGATCCATTAGTAAAACAAAACCACTACGAATATTACTTTGCATAAACTCTTGTATTTCTTCACTTTCCAACAAATCTAAAGTCGCAGAAATGATTTTCGATAAAGATTCATTCATTTCTTCTTCGCACTGCAATGGTAGCATATATGTTGAAAGATTTTCTGTTGGATTTCTACTATCTGCAGTTACCGATGACATAATGGACCAATATATTTGTTCTAAATCTCTCAATGATAATTGATCCATTAAAGATATAGACGCTGTTATTTCGATGACCTTTTCTTTTATAACGTCACATAATTTTTGTGTACCTTCGCATATGAAATGATGACACAAAGACATATACTTTGTTTGCAATTCCTCATTTTCTTTGATATTATCTGCTGCTTTTGGGGATTCTTTATACATATGGCCAGCTATTATATTAAACTGAATTCTGATAAGTACTACAAACATTACATGAGAATAAATTATTGCAGCTGATCTTGAAATTGCTAAAACTTTTAGTTCATTCCATGATGCTACTTTGTCGTTGCAACCATTCCTGAGTTTATTCACTATAGCAGTGGTATCTAAAGTTTTTATCACTGATTCTCTTAAATTAGATGCAAGATTTAAGATCATCTGATTACATGTTCTTTCTGTACTTTCAAAATACTGACGTCGTCGAGTTTTCTCTAACATCAGTTTAATCTCTTTCTCTTGCCATTCTCGGATTTTTCTTTGCGTGTAACGCGATAAGAAAATAAAACTTCCAACAATAATACCTCCATATATAAACTTACGTTTATGGCGACCAAAAAATTCTCTTACTCTTGAAAACATACTGTCATTGAAATTTTTAAATTATAGTCTATACAATATAGTTCTTTCGACCACTTGGAAATGAGACTTAATTAATTAATCAATCAAATCTATTTAGCAATTATTGCATTTGTAAATTGTAAAATTATCTTATTTTAAATCAATATCAGAACTTTTACTAAAAGCAATACAATTTCATGTATTCGTAATGAAATAAGTTGTGTCAGTGAAGCGTTCAACGCAATTCACAAGGCATTTTTCTATCTTGGTTCCTAATCGTGGAGTAGAGCGGTCAATACAAATTTTCCAGCAAATGCTTGTCAGATTGTTTGCTAAATTCTATGAAAAAAATAAGATATATGTATTTTTTTTTTTTAAAATATCATTTAATATTTGATTTCAACATAAATTTTATTCTATAAAAATCTACACAAAAAATATATACCTATTAAGAATGAAAAAAGAATTGAAATTGTATACACAATGCACTTCTTTTTTTAATTATTAAATATATAATTTAGTTATGTCCAAAGAGATAAAATATAATAGCTCAGATTTTTAGGTGTACTATACAATCCACATAACAAAATGGACTGGTTTAATAATTAGACGTAGATTATTAATAGGAATTGAAAATTCTAACCTGAAATCGTTGTTTTTTACTTTCAGTCCCTATAAAATCTTCAAAGTGCAAGGCTGTTTCATCTTCCGTACTTTGATCTACGGTTAAGCTCATACTTTTGCTTATTTCTCGTATTAATAATATATTCGAAGCATTTGACCTTTGTCCTCTTCTTTTTGCAATTTTCACATTACTTCACAAGTCGCATCGCTTCTACGTGCATCTAGTTGTCCAATAGGTAGAAAATATAAACATGCATAAGTATATATGTATGTGGTGACGCTTCGATATATAAACATAAAACATACTATAATTTAGTAATCAACATTTTTACGTAACATTATTATATTTATATTATTATATTTATATAGAAATATATAGAAATATACAGATATATATATGTTTTTTATTTCTATTTTATTACTAAATTATAAAAGTTTAATATTTTTAGGAAAGCTTTATTGTTAAATTATTAATTAATAATATGTAATCACGTACTATCACCGATTAAAAATTTCCCATTTATACAATTAGATCAAATTTATAAAATTCAATTGTAATAAATTTAAATGAAAACAAATAATGATTATATAAAATTTACAAAATAATTAATAAGAATAAGCGGAATAGTATATCGGATATAGCCATAAATGGATTGGTTCGTATATTGTAGTTAGTCAAAGTGTGAATTTAAGATAATTTAGTGTTCGATTAAGTTTGGCGCGAAATTCAAACTTCTTAATTACGACTCGAATCGTATAATAATGTTACGTATAATATACGTATTTTAAATACGTAATAATACGTAAATAAATATATGTATACATATAATATATAATATATTATATATTTAAGATTATTTATTACATATTAAATTTATTCTATATTAATTAAAAATTTGTATTTTCTCTACAAAATTTCAAGAAGTGACAACAAAATTTGTTTACTCTGATGGAAGAAGGGATAGAATTATAGTGAAAGGAAAAGAAAAGAACAAAAGATAACAGAAGAAAACAGACGAAAGTAGAACTACTATATTTACGTTCATTTAAAATGCAAAAAGGACAATTCTTGAGATATGTAGTCTATCATTATTTATATTTCTTTTTCGTCTAACATACTAACGTATTACTTCCGGAAACATATCGGAGCATGACTTTTTCGTTGCTTTTATAGGACAAAACAGTCTACTTAAAAATGTAACGACCATCATCCGGTATAATTATCAATTCAATACAATGGAAATTTTAGTTGTAAGATGTACACAAAAAACAAAAGAAATTAAAAAAAATGTAACTTACTAGACCGGAAAGATTGACAAGAAGAATACGAGTTAATACAAGAATTATGAGTTTAAAGATTAGATTTATAGTAAGGTGAACATACATAGATATTATTTTTACAAATACAGTACTAGTTTTCGGCCATTGATCCTGGTAAGTTATAAAATGTATAATTAAGGAAATTATACAAAATAAATAAAATAATTGAAACTCATACACACGTATAAATCCTTATACACACGTATAAACATTTGGACATGAATTATATAAATTATAGGGATATGTTTTTTAAATTTCAATTAACAAATGCATATGTGTGTGTGTATATATATTTATTTGTTAATAATTTTTTGATAAATCATTAACTTATTTTCAAACACTTTTATACTTCTTGTTTAATAGATATTAATTCAGACTTCCTGAATGATACTTCTTATAGCAGTACAAAATTTTGAAATTCGAGTATAAAGTAACTTTATTAAGTTAAGAGGACATTTGATGTCAACGCGTTTAAAATTTAAAAGTATGTCAGGAGGTTGTACTGTTAAAGAAAATAAAAAAAGCAATTAAAAAGAAACTGATACTTTCCAAAAGATAAAAAGGACTACTACGTAGAAAATAGAGATCACCGACATATATATATTCATATAAATGAAATGTAAAAATTTAACAAATTGATAAAATCATTGATTACTAATACATACTGATATCACAATTTTTATTAGTTAATATTTGATTAAAATTATAAAAAATTATCTAAAGCATGTAAATAAATCAGTTGCGTATTATTTTTGATAAAGATACAATCATATGTGAAGGTGTCTACCGTCAAGATACAACTGCGCATGCGCTTCAATTTCTTCATTACATTTGGCATCGCTGTAAAGTACAGTAGTCATACATAGGCGTACACCAGTATACTGGCGTCCATTTCGTTTGTATCATGGTAGATCATAAAGAACGAGATTTTTATTCACAAATGGATCTGCGAACAAAGAACGACGACCCGCCCAATTCGCGTTTATTTGTTATTTGCCATAAATCTCTGGAAGAAGATGACATACGGAAAGCTTTCGAAAAGTTTGGCAAAATCGAGGATATTTGGGTCGTTAAAGATCGAAATACTGGCGAGAATAAAGGTAATATTTATTCTACTCGAATAAATAATCGATAAAATGTAATATTCGTCTCTTTGTCAATCACATTTTTAATATATTTTTAAACGTGTTGAGGTTTTCATTTCATTTCTAAGTCATAATCGCAAAAATAACGAAAATGTTTATTTCATTTTTATATGTAACAATCATTTGAATATTATTATTATATAAATGAACAATTTTGTAGGAGTTACGTATATTAAATTTTCTAAGACGTCAGAAGCTGCATTTGCGTTGGAGGAAATGAATGGAAAAATGCTAGGAATGGTTGGAAGACCTATCAAAGTGATGATCGCTTCAAAGTATGACAGAAAGATATATATTCTTCTTCAAACTTGATTTTCCTTGTTTAATTTCATTTAAAGGGTCATGCGTATAAGTGGATTAGGAACATTTATAGGAACATTTATTTTTGAAGGTATGAAAAAGTATTTTGCATACATCTTATTTAACTTGCAGAATGTAATGTGTATATAATCCAAATCAGTAATAGATATCAATCTATATGAATAAATCTCTAAATTTTGCTTTTACTCTTTTGATGTAATTAATTTTAAGCAAAACAGTTTATATTCAAAAGATCTGACATAAGTGCATACCCTTCTGTATTTCTGTCGGTGTAGTATCAATTTTATCTCCAATTACACATGACATAATATAAATTTATATTTATATATATACATATATATATAAATACATACAAATATAGAACTAACTTTCTTACCTTCAGAAATAAAGGGGATGTTCTAGTATTTCCACTATTATAAATCTTATTTATCCGTCCTTACACCTTATTATTACAGTCGTGATCAAGGATCTGTGAGAGAAACAAATGAAGAGGAAAGATGGGTCAGATTGTTTTGTGTGTTACCAAAGTCTATGACTGATAGTGAATTACAACAAGAATTCTCTAAGTTTGGCCAAATAGAGTATGCGACTGTAGTCAAGGATCGTAATACGAATGAATCTAAAGGTTTTGGTTATGTTAAATTTAAAAAAGTATCCAGTGCAGCAAAAGCATTTGAAGAATGCGATAGGAAATACAAAGCAGTGTTTGCAGAACCAAAGAAACCAAAACCTGAAAATATAGATTCTAAATACAATAATGGCTCTTCTATGTCCTACGACAGTCTTGGTCATGCTTCTGCAAATTTTGGGAAAAGCAGCATCAGTCTAGATATAGCTACAAATTATCCAAATCCGGAAGGATATACTCAATTACAAGTTATTGCACATCCAGCTTTAAATCAAGACCAGTTGTGGAAATTATTTGATATAGTTCCTGGTATGGATTATTGTCATTTAAAAACAGATGCGAGATACAGAATGCCAAGAGGGCAAGCCATTGTGGTGTATTCCAATCCAAATGCAGCAGCATATGCTAGGGAAAAATTCCATGGTTTCGAATATCCTCCAGGTCATAGGATGATAGTTAAACCGGATAATAGTAATATGTCATCCAAAGGTACAACAAAACCTAACTCTAATGCAGCTGTACCAGCAAGAACAGATTTAGCACATTTGGCTGAAACTATTGCTCAAGCTACATCGTTGATTCAAGCAGCAGGACTAACAGCACCAAGTGAGTTTCAAATAATAATACAATATTTGTATTCATTTCACTATCATTTTATATTACTCATAATGATTTAATGAATTAATTTTAGGCTTAGAACAGACAATGTGCATTAAGTTACCTCCTCTGCAACCAATGGCAAATGTAGATGCAGAGGTAGCTAAAAGGTGTTTCATCGTATGTGGTCCACCCGTACCACCTATATATGCTATGAAAGATGCATTCTGTAGGTTTGGTAATTTGATAGATGTATATATGCTTCCGGGAAAAAATTGTGGTTATGCCAAATATGCTACTGTTGCGAGTGCAGATGAAGCGATTGAGGTATGATTTGATTTTTCTTTTTTTCTTTATTGAATGTTGCTTTTTCATATTATCTTCAGCGCTTTGATTTGAAGTTTGAAGATTAGGCAGTTTAGAAATTAAGTTATAAGATGTTTGGTAGGTTCTACATGGGCAAGAAATTTGTGGTTCACGTCTTAAAGTATTGGAGGCAGAGGAACGAAGCGTTGGGGAAGATCGTAGAAAACGATTAAGAGTTGACGAAGATGAACGTTAAGCTTATTGTGTACTGCGTAAGTACAAGCTGGACGTGTTAGAGAAACTGAAAGAAAGAATGAATGGGACAAAAAGACACTTACATTATAACTCCCTGACGTTATAACTGACGCTACATTTATTTTAAAAAGTTAAAGAAGATGTAATGTATCTATTTATCTTCACAGACTGACTGGTATACACAAGCTGGACGCACGCAACGAAAGAGACGAATTTTAAGACTCACTTGACCACGTTGGGCCTGCATCCAAGGAAACTACAACTACCTACTTTAACTATTGATTACGTTCGCAGCTACATTACTAAAACTTTACTATTTCTTTACTTTATCCTTACATATCGTTACACATACATTTCCCATTTTTATTTTCTTATCTCGACAGGCCTTTGCGAAAAAACAAACAAAAAACAGTTCTGTTTCAAAGTTGTTAATAAACTTTATTGCATCGATATTTTTGCCCATATCAAATACAGACAGTGTAGTCTGTAGACGTAAATATATTTCGATTGAATATATATTTTAATTTGAGCTTTTCTTTTTTCATCATTAAAATTGCCAGTGTGCTTATAAAACAAGATTTATTTTTCAAATCTAGTGATAATATCAATATGTTTTACTTTTTTCTATTACTAAAATTAGTACAGAATTGAAGGGTAAAATTTGTCAAGATTTAATTGTGGCCTCAATTTATCAATGCAGATGCGAAAGAAATTTTTTTTATATATAATAAATAAAGTCCGTTCAACACAGTTGTTAACATTAACAAAAGTATGTAAAATATTAGTATGGCAAATCTTCTTTTCTATTTTTAACTGAAATGGATAGTAAAAAATGTTAAGTTCTCTTAATTATCTATTTCATTTTATCATTTTATACATAAATTATACATATGTGTGTATATGTCAGCGTTAAATTGTATACTTCGGTTAAATCGTGGAAATCCTAGGTTTTACCTGAAATATCCAGGAATTTTTGGAAAACATATAAAAATTATACACTAAAATTAGTAGTTTTAGGAAGTAACAATGTTATTATATATGATTTCACAAAAGGCAAATAGTTAAAGTATGGGTAAGTTCAAAGTCGATAGAAAAGCAAGACTAACAAAAAATTTTTTTTTAAAAGATAGAAAGAGACAAGAAGACATCTACGAACACTTATTATTCGCGTTTATTTTATTTTCCTTTTAATAGTTTTCGAAAGAAATGTAATTTAATCCCTTAAATCAATAGAGACACTCTATCTTGAAATTAGATAACTCTCGCTTGAAAATCGAAGAATATTTTTTTTTAATTTGAAATCAAATTTCCAGCTCATACCATTTGCCCCTTATAAGTTCCTGTAATTCTTACAATTAGTTAAAGTATGCAATTTTCGTTTCTTTTATATTTAAATAAGTCAGTATAGTTCATTTTAGGTTTAGCTAGTCATTTCACGAATTAATGGATTTTACAAAGTAACGCTACATATATACATACTTGGAATGTATGTTCAATTTTTGTTTCGTATTTTGCATGCTGATTTATAAATTCTTGCTAAAACAAACTTGTATATATATACAAGCAAATAATTAAAATATCAATAATTCATATTAAAAATTAATATTTAGTTCTTACTCGAATGTGTATATGCATTTTTATTTATTTCTATTTATGTATAACGAATTTAGAAACGCGTATAATTTATTATAAGATGCATGAATTTTGGAAATAGAATAAAAATTCAAATACATATTTACATGGAATAAATGTGTATATAAAAATATATATTATTGTATATAAAGTTATATAGCAAAATTGATAACTGTGTTGAAGCGCATGATAGATTGTTATTAAACGCGTATGTCATGTTATTAAATGAAGACATATTATCATTCGTACAGGCCTCTACATATGTGTCTGTACTTTGGAATTAGTCAAAAAAAGAAAAAAGATATTTTTTGTAATTTACCCAAAAGTTTTGTATACTTATCTAAAATGATGGGATATTGTATGAAACATGAATTCTAGTACAGAGTACCAGTTAGATTCTGTACATACCCAGAAAACTTTCACTGCAATAAGATTGGATAAATTTACTTTCAATAAATTATAATGTCTGTATAACATTTCGAGATATGTAATATTTTATTGCCAAGATGTGGCATATCAAAATATGATATTGTCTGCATGAATTTTATAAAAATATATTTCTTTAATATATTTCAAAAAATTTTATTTATAGAATAGTTTTAGTATAATAAATGTTTACAATTCATGGTTATCTTAGATATTCACATAGAAACATTAATCAATAATAAAATTTATAATAATATTTATTATATATATGAAAATATTAACTGTTGCATTCAATGTTGATCTTATTGCAGTGAAATTTTAAGAGGATAGATCATCATATACTTTCAAAGCTAAAATAAATACATCATTTAACATCATGGTGGCATATTTGTCAAATATTAGTAATCAACGCACAAGTATGTTTTGTCATGACTCACATTGCACTACATGTGTTAGACTTTTACTTTACTTTGCAACTATACGCAATTGAAACTCGGCGGAGACTGTAACTGACTTATTTGAAAATTATAAAATACATATTCAATATGCAAAATTACAGACTCTTACTCATTTAATACTGGACTGAATATATATTACTGCATATGTATTATTAATGCAATTAATATTCCACATTTTTTCTTCTTGATTTCAGGACACTATTTTAAGCTGGGTTCGACGTATTGTACCTGAAAACTGTGATATATCTATAATTGTAAAAGGTAAATATTTTTTAGTATACATATGTATATAAAATGTTGTTTATAGCAAGCAATAAATTATATTTTTGTTTAAATTGTTTGTATTCTTAATATGTACTATGTGTTAATAGCATGTTATTTCATAAAAAGTTCTTTTATAATCTCCTTTCCGATAATTTTCTTTAAAGACCCATGAATATATTATTATATATAAGTTAACACTTTTAAATATATTCCATTTGCGATATAAATACATGCACAATTGTATCTTTAAAAGAATAATTAAATTTTGATATTACCGCTGTGACGCAACTGTGATAGTTTGTAATTTTGCCGTAGATGTCGCTACCACATCGAATGAAGTTCCCGCGATACACAGAATAGTGGGAGCACGACTCGTAAAGAGATGACAAGAGAGGGGGAAGAGCGTTTATATTTTAACCGTATATATATGTCATGATGATATTACGTGACAATGAAGTAGCCGCTTGGAGGGGATGATGGGAATGCTATCCAGAACGATATAGGTGACTTTTCAAAGAGTGGGGGTTTTAGGCTCACGTGTTTTCAAACGTGCTGCAAAATGAGCACCAGTTCGAACTTGCGAAGATTGCAAGCGACACGATTTTGGTCTTTACTAGCGTAACCATCGCGAAGTCTTGTCTCTCGAGTGTTTTATATCAAATTCGTATTATTAATCGATTAATCTACATGGAAAGTTTTTCAGTTGATCGAATAATCATTTCTCGATTCTTTATTTGTTTAATAAAAATATTACAAAGTGTACATTAATCCCTATTTTATTTGGATTAAACATTAATATTTTTTTGCGTGAATTGTAATTTTTATTCGCGAACAGTATTTTTATTTTATTTTTTTTGTTCACCTTATGCGTATAAGACAATCGTTTTGTTTTTTCTTCGTTCTTTATTTATTTAATAATTATTATCTAAAGTGCGAAGTATGAAACAAACGAACATTCTTACCACATCAGTGGTGTGATTATTAACGTAGAGAGAAAGAGAGAAAGATAAACATAGTTCTTCCTCATATAAAAGTTTTAAAATTCTAAGAAGACGAGATGGAAGAAACGTCAGCCGAAAATGCAAAAGTTTCGGACTCAGGTTATTCAAATACGTGCAGTAACAGTCAATCACAACGGAGGTATATATATATTAATTAATTACTTTTTTTATTTCCAAATATATTTTTCTCATTTAACTTATTGATAAAAATTCGAAGTTTTTCCCATTTTCATTTTTTCAATATTGTTTTCAATAATGTATGTAATATAAAATGATTTCAATTACTGAACATTTATACAGAGTTAGAATTTACGTATCGTTTAATTGTAATAGAGTTTTTTTTTTTTTTATTTCTTTTATCCTCAAAAAAAAAAACAAAATTAATTGTAAAAGATAATGTATTTTATATCGTGGAATATTACAAGGCATCGTTTGACCTCTTTAATATGATGTAATTGATGATAGGAATATTTCTTAAATCTTTCCTAAATTCTTTTTATTTACTATCTTACAATAGATTCTGTGCTCTGTTTTGTAAATTTTAGAAAAATAATTTAATTAACTTAATAAATCATTTCTTTTTTTTTAATTTCGATAAGTCATTATCGAATAAGTAACATACATTAAATGAGATACAAATTTAGTAACAATATTTATCTTTACATTTTTATTATGAACAAAAATTTTTAATTGTATTTTTTAATTATATTCCTAAAAAAATTTACATCTGTATTTTGTATAAGTGAAAAAATTAACTATAATTATTTATATGTTTATTACACAACAAAATAATTTTTTAATTGTTACATTAAAAAAATCCTTTAATTGTAATAGATCATCAATCTGCAAAATATACATATGATAAAGAACATATACATATGACAAATAATTTGATTGTTTAAAATTAAACAATTAGTTTACGTTAAAGTAATCAGGATTCTGTAAAATCTATAACTAGTATCTTAGATACTTGGCATTGACATGAATCCTTCGTATTGTAGGTGAGAGGTAGACAGAGAATGTAATGATAGAAAGAGAGAGAGAGAAAAAGGTAGAAACTCGTATTCTACGGTTAAGGCTAACCAGTCGTCTCTCTCTTTCTTATTTTCTCTCTCACTTCGTACTTTTTGACGTAATACTTCGATTGAATTTCCACGTTGCATTTAGCTCACCTATGCAGATATTGCAAAATGCGTACAGTAAAACGGGTCGCTATAAATGTGAACCACGTGTAAGGACGTAATAGATATTATCGAAAGTAGATTTGGAAAGTAGATTTGGAAAGTTGATTTAGGAAAAAAAATCATTTTAATGTAACACACACACAAAAATAATGACAAAAAATTATTGATCAATAATAATAATTGTAATAATAATATATAATACATAATAATAATAACTATCTGATCTAAACTTATATTTTTTAAACCATTCGATTGTTTCCTTTACAAATGCATATGATTATATGCACATAACGTATAACATGGTAATTCTATAAAATGGTATTATTCTAACACGACTCGAAATTTGGAAAAATCCTTGTACAACACGGCATCTTAGAACACGGTTTTATTCTAAAACTGTTTTGTAAATCTTTGGATTTACAAAAGTGCGATATAGGCAAATATTTTTTTAAATGAAATTGAAGAATATTTTTCTTATATTTGGGATCAAATTTCAATTTCATATTTTAACTATTCAGTTTTGTTATTTCTCGAATTAATGGATTTCACAAATTAACGGCAATACTAATGATCGTATTATGCGAGGGTTACCTGTATATTTCTATATATATATATAGGTATTATTTTATAGAAGCAATAATAGTACCCAATTATAGACATAGCACAAGAATATTTTAACGAAAATAATTGCTTTGTATACTCTGAGCAATATTCTTGGTTGACATTACAAATATAGTTCAAACCATTAATTGTATTAATGGAGACGAGTAAAGAGACAATGGATAACAAAGCTGTATTTATAACCATCTATGTTAATAAATACACATCCATTCGTTTATATATTTTGAAATTCGCGAATTACTGGCTTGTAATGCATATTTTAAAAGAAAGGAAGATGAGTAAATTTTAAATAAAATAATATTGCTTTATTAATTGGAAATTTTTTATTGGAAATATATATTTATAAATTTATTCACAAATTAAATATATATAATAACAAGTTATATTTGAATAATTAGAGATTTGTCTATTTTTACCAATTGAAATATAATATATATATTATTTCAAAATAATTATACTTTAAAATAATTTGTTAATTCATTATTTTTTCTTTCTTAACGTCCTTGATTGTTTATACTTTTAACACGATCAATTTAAAACCTCAAATTAAGCAACGAATAATCGTCCCCAGTTTTAGCAAACGGTATAGAAGTCACGGGGCTAAGAACGTGAACGAAACCTTCCTTATGCAATAATTTTTCCGGATCCGTGAGGTGCAACAAATGCAGGAGACCTGTGGCGGAGTTTATTGATAGAGAGAAAATGAGGACAGTGAAAGGCTAGAAAGAACTCGTTGTAGGGGCTGGACCATGATCACGTTTGCCAAACATGTGATTGAAAAGATTTTTCTAAATATCAAACTGGTTTTTGAGATTTTGTGTCAGCAAGTAACATAATTTTTTTAACCTGGTTCAATCGGCCAATAGGACGAGGCCGTTTCACCACTTTATAATATGCCTTTCTTTCTCTTCGCATCTAGTATTTGCACGAAGTTGATCTAGGACGAGGAAGTGATTATCGATTCCATCGATTATTTCCCAATCTTTCAAATTAATCTAAAGAATTTATTTTCTTGTTGCGATTTTGCGAGGATTTTTTTTTCTTTTTTATGTAAGGTCGTATCCTAATTGATTTATTATTTTATTTCAAATTGTTATATTTATTGATATCTTCGATTTTATTGTTAGTTCGTTTAATTTTACATTTTTATGGAAAAATGAATCATAGAAAATTAATGTATAATATATTCACAAAAGAAAAATATATTTAATTTAATAAAAGAGTTATTATTATTATTATAGTAGTTCCCCATATAAATTAATATTAGAACAATTTGAAATGTTCGTCTTGTTTTTGAATATTTTTAAATATTATTCTCGAATGAATTACCGGTCCTATTTAAATGAAACAAAAAAAATGTCGCGAATTTTTTATATTGTTCTACTAATTAAAATACCAAAATGTAAAACTGATTACTACTGATTTTAACCGGAAAAATTGTTCTAGTTTTTATCTATTTTTAATAATAGATAATTTTTTTTTATGTGACAAATATCAACGTTATTAACAACATTATTTTATTTATTTTTTCTTTCAGTAGCGGCAGTTCGATATCCAGGAATAGCATTTGTTCAGAAAGCAGTGGCTATTGTGGTAGACGCCCTTCAACATTTGCCTCGAGGTATCTATTATTCTTAAATTAATTTTATAAATTCCCGGTCTTTCGTAATTTCGAGGGTTGAAATGTGTCAGAAAGATGTCTGTAGATACGAAGAAACCTTCTAAGTTCTTTTCGTAATGCAGAAGAACGTTCAAGAACGTCGAAAGTTCTTCAAAGTTATTTCTATATATAGGATAGAAAAATTCAAATAGGATAGTTTATCCTTTAATTTAATGATATATGTATATTCAATTGCTTCTAAATTAATTAACAGTGCGCGCAAACGTGACAATCCTAAATACATATTCATACACACATATACTATGCATTTATATGCATACAAATGTGCAAAGCTCTAAAATGAATCCCCTATAATTTAATTTTATTTTTCGTTTCTAAACATAGAAAAAAAAATATAAATACATGATTTATAACATAAAACTATTAAAACTTATTAAACGTTAATCTTCAAATATATATGCAAACGATTATAAGAAAAAACAAAACAGATTAAACATAACAAGATATAGATCGATGAACAAATTTATTGAAACTTCATTTTACTTGGCGAAAGTGATTCGTTTTCGATTCGTAATTTATATACGTGCATACGCAATGACGAGAAAAATTGTTGCAATGATGATCTGATGTACCATATAAGGAGAAAAAAAAACATATTTGCTTTATTGTTAGTTAGGAAGAAGCTACGGCGTCATAAACATTAGCTCACACGTGTGGTGCCACGTGCCTATCGTGAAGTCGCCAACGCACTCCACAGATATACTCGTCTAAAGTTGCATAATAGAAGATAAACGGAGAATTATAAGAAGTTAAACATTCGTGTTGTGTTTTAACGATTATTATTATATATACAGATTTTTCTCAAAAAATCATTCATTATTTATTCAGTAGATAGAAAACATTATACTGACACTGATTTGAGTGTGTCTATAGGCGGTTAATTCTAATACTTATAGCAGCAACTCGATTCAAAATATAAAAAAATAAATGTTTACTAATCGTAAGACTTCTTTATTCACATAAGTATAGTGTGCCCTTTATATTGCATAAATATCGATAGGGATTTTTGAGAACATGCCTGTATATATAATTTCCGTTAACGTGGTCGATGATAATTTGACGTAATATTTATTTTTATTTATTATGTTTATATTGAAATTCTTGACCATGTGTTTTGAATTGCACAATAATACAGTTTTGCGAATCGCGATTTGAATATACCTGATAAAGTATTTTAATTTCTTTACAACGTAAATTTAATTACAATGATGTTCATAAATAGAATAATTTACAATTCGTTAAAAAATAATCTTGATGAAGAAAAATTACATATATGTTTATGCTGTGAGAAGAAACAAGACAAATATTTTCTTCTACGTTAGTATCCCCATTTCTAATTGTAAGCACGTTAAAGGGAAAGAAAGCATGTTATACAATGTGTATATGCCGAGTTGGACAGAATCTGATGAAAAAAAGGGTTCATATAAAAAAGGAACACTTTCTCCAGTATTGCATAATATACTATTCGAGCTTAGCTATTACTGTTATATCAGGGCTTTATATCATGAGGTTTTTGTTTAACCATCCTTCCGGGAGAAAGCTATCAAGCTATTACGAATACTCAAGACTTGTGTTAGTAGTTATAAATACGAATGCCTATATATATTTGCAAAATGACAAATGTTTTATAAGATAAGGAAAACTTGGTTTCCCATCTTTTAGTCGATTTCTTCTCTTTTTTTTCTTTTCTCTAATAAATATTTTGCGATCTGAACATTATCTTGATTTTTTTTGAAATTAAAAAGAAGAAAAAACGTAGGAAAGAGATCACACGTGAAAAGGGGAAAGATGAAAAAGCTTTTAAAGTTTTTTTTTTTTTTTTAATAGACATCACGTTTGCTCGCACGCGTTCGATCCATTCTACATACATACTTTTTTATATCAACATACGTATATGTATACTTGTATATTTATAGGAAACGTATACGTGACTTATCGTTACGTGATAACGTTATTTCCTCTGTTTTCTCTTTATTTCTTTTTTCGTTTTGTTAAAATGGCAAATAACGCACACGAGGATACTCGAACAATTCCAGTCATTTCCATTAAAAAAAAAAAAAAAATTAAATAAATGGAAGCACGAAAATTTGCAAAATACATATATGATATATATATATTTTCAACATATGTTATGATAATCACTTTATAATAGATAATATGAAAGAATTGTTTTTTTTTTCAATGAATACTTATATAGGGTGAAAGCACGCGTTGCAAATTATTCCATTTGGTTGATAATTCGTGAAATTATAAATTTTTAAATTATTATTAATTATTTTTGGATCATCTATATATTATATATATTTTGACGGTTTTGCGTTGTATATAAATAAAATCTATTTTAATATTATATCTACATATACGTGTATGTGTATGTGCATTATCTATATGAATCTTAGCAACGAGGCACTACCCCAACCGATCAGCAAAAGAAAGGATAAAGAATACAAGAAGAAGAAGTCTAAAACGTCTTTGGTTGTTAATGCCGAGGCAGAGATTACTTTGAGAAGTACCGGCAAGTCGCCGGATAACGCGTCCTATAATTTCGTCACCTCAACGAAACCAATACTTGAGAAACAAACAGGTTGGTTACGAACGAATTATATTGGAAGGGTTGTACGTTAACAATACACATTTGTAAATCATTGTTCCAGTCGTGATATAAATACCTTGCGAATTAATAGATAATTCAAAATAAATTTAACTCTCGCGAATCAATATTATTTTCTTTTGTATAAAGGATATTATATAGGAAGAGCAAATATGACTATTATTGTTTGGCTATATATAATTACACTTTTGTTCGTTTATAATTAATTTTCATCTTCGTAAGATTTTATTTTTAATTCGTATTATTAGTTTGATATACATTGTCGTAATTTTGTTTTTTAATACCATTTAAAGGACAAGTACATACGAACACGAAGTGAATTTTATTTAATAATTAATAATAGACACAACACACACATTTTTTTAAATCAATAGAATTTTGTAATAACCAATTATTTGGTTACATGCACACTTCACCAGTCATTTTGATAGGTTCCTATAATACTTTAACCATAAGTTTTTGAATGATTTCCCTATAGGATTTCCCTTAGTCCGTCTCGAATATTTAAGTCTGTAATTTATAATTACATCGATACTCATTTCTCATGAAATTAATTATAATAAACAATGAAACAACGTAATTAATATCGAACGATGAAAAATACTAATAGATATCATACATATTATTATTATTAATATTATATTTATTTATGTTAGACAAATAATATATGTATTATAAATGAGGTTCCGAATCTCGGTTATTGTTAGCTTCCAATGATTCCTCAAGGTGTCATCAAATATCTTTTTTTTTTATAAATAATTAATTAATTTATTAATCTCTTGAGATTAGATCGTTTTAATATAAATTAGAGTATTAATGGAAAAGGACACAGAGAAAATAAAAAATGATTATTTCAAGTGTGGTAGATAAATTTGAATCTAAAAATATCATCGTGTACGATTGTTATCATAATAGTCATTATCATTATCATTCTATACTTTCGAAAACAATTTATATCCATTTGGTCAAGTATCGTTATATACTCAAAGATAGAACGGATCTTTCCCTGATGAATGTCCTTTTACATAGTACTCCTTTTACATAACACAATCACGCGGCCACAATTTACGTAATTATTTACATAAGTTTTAATATTAAACCATTTTCCATTAACGCTTTAATGGCGCAATAGACAGTTCTCTTCAATAATCAACGATTCGGCAGGCCTTTATTTGTTACGAGACCATACTTTCTCAAAAGAGAATATGGTCAATATCAAAATAGATTCGTTGCACAATCCTGTTCCATTTTATGCCTTCATTATTATCCTTTAAAAAAGAAAAAAAAAGAGAAAGCCTGATACAATAGTTTGACAAAGTCTGATACAATATTTTCACATAATAACTATTAAAACGTATCTAATATTTCGAAGTATATTTACTTCACACACGTTGGATTACATATAGTATTAAGTGATATTGGTCAACCATTGAGGAAACGTGCTGTCCGTTTGTTAGCGGTAAATCATTGCCTGTAATGCACTCGCATTAATGTAATTAAATAATAATAATAATTAAAAAATGAATGTAATTTTATATTACATTCATTTGTATAATTATATTTATTTGTAGTTATATAGAATAATAGATAAAGTGTAACACCTTTACAAATACGTTTGTGCAATATCGTAGAAAATCGTGGATACGAGCTAAATTATTTGGATATACTTGAGGATAAACTTGAATAAGTTTGATAATCTTGATTCGGTTTATTTATCCCTTTTTATCAACACGTCTTATTAATATGTTCTATATTATTTACGTATTATTTAATCGGACTAAGGGAACCAGAATATATTTTTATACTCTATCATTTGAATTACTCACTACCCTTGTAGCACACAATGCCAATGGATTTCTGAATATTAATTTGCAGATATTTCAGAAATGAAATCGTAAAATCTTGAAATCCTAAAATAATTTAACGAAATGTAAAATACAAAAATGTGCTACTGGGGATAAAGTGGGATGAATACATGTCTCCCACAATACATACATAAACATATATATATACATTCATTTAGAACAAAAACTTGTATACAAAGTATATAACAATAGCTTCTGTTAACGTATATACGAGAAGAAATAGCAACTGTAGAATTGGTGGATGCAACGGATCCAGGTGAACACAACGGCGATACTCTGACAGGCAGTCCGGAAACAGGACTTGCTTCTCGGTCGAATCTTCTGGATGATTCAAGTTCACAAGCAAATGTTAGTATTCATCGAAAGTTAGCAAGGAAGACTCTATTAGTAACACTTTGGTAAAACAGGGAAAATGTATTGCCGATGAGAATTTGCTTGGAAGATCATTTTTACGGTATTAGGCAGGTTTAGGGGTCTAAGTATGGTCGAGGAGCAAATAACTCACTCTCTCTCTCTCTCTTTTTGTATATATTATGTATATATATAGATATACATTTAACACATATGTGCTTTTATTCACGTTGATGGTTTATCGGTGCCTTTTTATTTTGTGGTGGCTTTATTACGATATACATAGGTATTTTATTAACATGGTGGCAGTACTCCGTTTGAAAGTACGGAGAAAAGTGGCTTTGTTCGAAGAAATGCCACGAATACCTTTCTACGTAACATACGTATCTAATATTACAAGCAAACAAATATTCAAAATATTATATATTTTATGTTATTCCTTAATAATTAATTCATTATAAAAAATGATACGTACCAGTATATATGGCGTTGGTACTCTTTTAATTGTTTATTATGTGTTATAATATACTTGAATATTTATTATTTAAAAGTGAGTTTCGTTCGTATATTATTCAAATAGATATGTATTGTATATTTACGTCGATATTTAATTGATTAGATAAAAAATTATATACTAGATACTACGAAGGTAAAAGGATAAAATTAATTTTGAATTTCTCTTTTACACGAACCTTATGACCTAACACGAAGTGTAATTTTATGAGCGTTATCATTTACAATCAAAGGATAATACTTGTAAATTATTTTTTTTCTTTTTTATTATTAAATCTATTTGTCTCTTCATTAAAGATGATAAGCCTTTTTCTCTGTGCATACTTTATTATACAGTTAATCCTTATATTATAATTATTTTAAAGATAGAGATGCATTAACGACGGAAGCCTGTATTTATCAAAAATGCCACCTCAAAACATATTTCATATATTTATCTCTGTTGTTAATAGAATTGTTGTTAGTAGAGTCCGATGAATCTTAATAACAATTTAACAAGCATAAGAATAATCTATTAGTTATAAAATGATTTCGTAAGATGAAATAGATTTTCTTTTACGAGGATCGATTTTACCGACGATATTCAAGAAACAAAACAAAAAAATAAATAAATATCGTAAAACACGTCTAACAAATATTTTTGTACTCTCATAGGATGGGTTTTGCGCGGTGATATCAATGCATGACGGCCTCGTGCTGTACATAACACCTTCGATATGCACAGCTTTAGGGTATTCAAAGGACGCTTGGATTGGTCGTTCTTTTATCAATTACGTACATTCTAATGATAAGACTACATTGGCTGATCAAATTAAAAATGGTTTAGTCTCGTCTCAGGAGGATCGTCCGAAAGGTATTCATTTAATTTTTAATTTAATAGTATAAAAATATAATTATTGATTAAAATTCGATTAAAAAATGTCGAAATTGTATTTAGGAATTAACGAAAGGAGAGCCAGTTTGTTCTGTGGATTACGGAAGAACGTTAAGACTGAGAACAGTACATTGAACAAGGATCAAGAAAATGCAAGATCGAATTTGTATCTTCCATTTCATTTGACATTAACTTTTCGAGATTTTCGTCAACGAGTTGTCGGACAACAACAACCAAGAGCCATGTTTCTAGTCGTTACTGCTCAACCGGTGCACTCAGCATACAAAGGTATTTTAATTCTGGATTACAAAGAACAGACAATTATCAGACCTTTTTTTTTTTATTCCTGATGCAATATTACATTACTTATCAAAGGAAAATCTTGTCTTCGAAGAATTAATCTAGAGACGGAAGACAAGGATACTGAACTTTATTATTTTATCATTATCCACAGCTCCAGAAGAAACAATAATATCTTCAATATTTACAACCCGACATACTGCAACATGCCTCTTATCTCATGTCGATCCTGATGTTGTACAATATTTAGGCTATTTGCCTCAGGATATGATTGGATGCTCGCTATTTGACTTCTATCATCCTGAGGACTTACCTTTCATCAAAGACATCTATGAGACTGTGAGCATGAATATCCAATATATAAAAATTAATATTTAATCTTTCTTTTTTTTTTTTATTATACTGATATCCATTGCCTATGGATAAGAAAATAAAAAAGACATCAAAACATCAGACAAGTGCGAGCAATCAACCATCGAAATTTCACCATTTAACGTGTCCATTGCACTGACATTATTATAAACTGTCATTGAACAGGTTATCAAGTTGGAAGGATCCTCCTTCAGATCAAAGCCTTACAGGTTTGCTGCTCAAAATGGAAGTTACGTTGTTCTTGAAACTGAGTGGTCGTCATTTATCAATCCCTGGACGAAAAAACTAGAATTTGTCGTGGGTCAGCATAGAGTATTAAGGGGACCCATGGATCCCGATATATTTCGAGTACCACCTAAAAATGAATTCGCTTTTCTGGCTAATATCAGCGAAGAGGTACTGAAAGAATCCAAGATCATACAGAACGAGATACGTACTCTTCTCGATGAGGTAGGTCTCTCTTTTCATACCGACATCAATCAAGATCTTTCTCCTCGCTTATTATAAGAAGAAAACGATAAAAGTACATACAAATTTGCAAAGCTTATTTATAATTGACGTCTCACAAAATATATTATACATATGTATGTCGGCGTAAAATCGTATAATCAGTTAATTTCTGAAATAACTGGGTAATACATACAAAATAACTGGACGTTTTCGGGAGAGAATAGAAAAAGAATTTTATTATATACTTAAATCAATTGTTTTATGAAATACTCGGATAATATCTGAATTCACAAAAGGTTCGTGATTAAAGTATGAAATTAAAATTGGATTTTAAGTTAAAAGAAAAATATTTTTCGATTTCGTTTCAATATCTGCCTATACTGCACTGTTTCAAATCCGAAGGCAAACAATGCATTGATAATAGTATTTGATAATTAGATAAAGTGTATAATAAAATTCTTTTTGTCTTTTCCTTAAAAACACTTAATTATTTTACGTAATACCTAAATTATTCTACGGAATAACGGAATTAAACACTTTTTTCTAATGAAATACATATAACGACACGCTTATAATAATTAGTAAAGGAAAGGTCACGCGCGACAGTGGTATCTCAAGTAAGAGGTGAATTTAGTTAAAAATGAGTATATTTCATGTCAAAATATTTTTGTTTGTTTGTTTGTTTTTCTTTCACCCGTACGAACATATAGAGCATCCAAAGGACATCAGAAATTACTGAGCACGATGTATCAAAAAGGTGTAAGGACCTCGCGTCCTTCATGGAGAGTTTGTTACAAGAAATAAGGACACCGGCTCTTGGCAAGGATACCCTAGCTACGGACGACAGAAGTTTTTCGGTGACTATTAAGCCTACGTTTTAGTATCGTCGACACTGTCTTAACCAATTTGGCTAGTAGTACGCTAAGCTGTGCTCTGGTGGTATGCTAGACAATATTTATTACTATATAAAACCACGGGTTTTTCTATGACAAATCTATTCACATGGACAACAAGTGACTTTAAATTTCTCACTTTTACGTTGGTCTTCACATTAAATGCAATTTAAATAATATATTTCCGGTACATATGTATATTAGCTCTATCGGAGAAAATTATGTCAAATAATGTCATCTCAAATTTCAACGCGTATGAACATGTTCGTTTTAACGATTCTCTTCCAAATTTAGCGAATGATTTCATCATTCATTGTCAGTATTGGGTTCGATTCGTTCACGCGAATATATTATTTTCTTTTAATTAAAAAATCACTTTAATATCTCCTTTGTTTACAATCTTATCAAAAAAAATGTCCAAGAAAAAAGTTACACTATTAGAGAGGAGGGAAATCTAATGGTTGAAAGAATTTTTTTTGTCTCGGTCATTTTTCTTATATATATATTAAATTAATATTAATAATTTTGAAAATTCTCTCAACCATTAGATTTACCCTCTGCAATGGTGCAACTTTTTCATTAAAATTTTTGTTCATATCATTATAAATAAACGAGATATTTAAATGATCTCATTTAGCTGAGACACGTTGTATATATGTATATAATAATTATATATATAAAATTAATGTACCGTAAATATATCAAAGATACAAATAAGATTAATGGAGAAAAAGGAATTCTTTTCTAAATTTCGTTTTCTATCAAAAGAAGATTGATTGACATTTGCATATAAATCAAAAATAATATTTATAAGAAATAATTTCTTTTTTCCTCTTCACTGATCTTATGTTATTTGCATGATATTAAACGTAACATAACGGAAACGAAACATAGCTAAGAACTTACATTTGAAATATCATTTCAGTAAGCAATTAGACATTTTTGGATCGCAATATTATCACCAACCGTACAAATCTATCCAACCACTTATCTATCCAATTAAGTAACTTAAAAATTGGATTGATTATCTGTCCATTTGTCTCATCGACAATACGATATAATATATCCGTCGAAATTCATTGATTTCGATCGAAAGTGTCTTGCTGCTATTGAATATGGCCGTATCGTAGAATTTTTTTAAAAAAGATTCACAAACTAAAAATAGGTGAAGGTGAGTAAGGAAACAACAAAACGATTAAATTAGTTGCAGTGGTGTATTTTTTTTCTTATATACAATGAATGGTTATATATATATAT